>NC_133649.1:20524099-20824099 GCF_009905375.1 Apium graveolens | reverse complement strand
CAAGTATTTCTTATTTCGAAATCAAAGCCCTCGGCTGTGGCACGAAACGACAATGATTCAAAAATAAGAACTATTTTTCTATCATGTTGGAAGGCTATGACCGACACAAGCCCGTTGTGTCATTGGCCAATTACTACTTGATATTATTTAATTTTAGAGGGATTATATTACGTTACAATCATAATCATATTATAAAGAGATTCTTCCTTTTAAATTAAATATTTCAAATCAATAATCAATAATCAGATGATTCCCAGATCGGGTGGAGCATTGTCAAGAGGCGTCACTTAATAACCCTTTCTTACAGATAGAAATCTGTTGTTGACAGAATCATCCTTTCTCTCATATCGAAAATTCATATTCAATTACGTGTTTCATAAATACAAGAATCTCATGATTGTATTCATAATATTATTCTTAAGGTTATGAAACAATTTCACTATACTAGGTTGTCTAACAAACGCCTTATGTTCATTTAGTTCACCTAAATCTATCATCGCATGATAAACTAAGCATATATCACATATATCAACATGAATAAAGATCAAGGTAGGCATGTTATATCATCTAGCATATTAGTCTAAGCATTATACATCTCTGTGTGTCACATGAAGCATTTAAAAGCAGTTAAAACAGTTAAAAAACAGCTTTAAAACACTTACAGAAATATAAACAGTTCAAAACTTTTATATCAACTAAAATTGATCACTCCATTAGATCCGTCTCGGAAAAATGAATCCAACGGTATATTGCACGCCTAAAACGGAGTTACGAAACTCCCAGAAAATCAATTTTAATTTGGACAGTCGGGCTGTAACGCATTACAGGAACGCGTTACAAGCCCTGTAACGCATTCCGGTAATGCGTTACAACCCTTTTAAGCCATTAAAATGTGTAACGCATTCCGTGAATGCGCCACAGGGTGTAACGCATTCCCGGAATGTGCGACACCCCATTTTTTTTTCTTTTGCAGCAGCCGCCGCCTGCTTTCTACTCGATCAGCGTGCCGCACCTGTCAACTCTGCCATGTCTGCCTTCTGCTTTTCCGTGCATTCAACACAGCAGCCACACAATAGATATACAAACATATATATATATATATACAACAGACTTACAATTTACATATATATATGATTATTTAATTACGAATTATTAATGATACAACTTCAAAAATTCATAATAAAAAATCTATACATCATAAAATTATGAAAAAAATACCCAGACGATCTACAACACTTGTAGAACCCAGATCAACATTCAAAATTATTCTGAAAAATGATTTCTCATCAGACAAAATTAATCCATGATATAACTTGTAAAAATCATAATTAATTCATACAAGCACATAAAATTCTGAAATTTTTACCACAGATCTATATGCATACAACCTATGCTCTGATACCAATGTTGGATTTTAATCGCAGCGGGAGCATGGTAAAACACTTTTACACACATAAAATCCAAATAAAAGTATATAAATCGTGGTAAAAACGAGGGGATCGTTTACTAACCTTTAATATGCGATCCAAAAGCAACGTTCGGAGATCCTTAGCAGCTGCTCCTCAAACGTGAAGCATTCCACCGGTATCCATCAAGAAAACGACGTTAAGGAGGAGGAGGAGGTGGAGAGAATTTGTTTTTCTAAAACTTTTGGGTTTTTGGGTTCGAATAAAATATAGGGTCTATAATAGTATATTTATACGCAAAATTTTCAGCTGAAATTTTCCCATAAATATTATTATTATTATCCCATTTATTATTCTCATTAATAATTAAAACACCTTTTAATTATTAATCCTTTTTCTAAACACTTTAGAAATAATTCTCTCTTTTGATTTAATTTCCAAAAATTAAATCCTTAATTAATAATATTAAGAACTTTTCTTAATTAATTTATAATCAATTAAATCTCATTTAATCAATTATTAAATTTACCAATTAATTATTTATTTCACAAATAAATAATTATTAGCCATTATTAATTAATTCCTCCACCATTAAATCATTCTCTTTTTATGGTGTGACCCTGTAGGTTCAATATTAAGCCGGTAGTAGAAATAAATAATAATAAAACTATTTTATCATTATTTATATAAATTCTCTAATTTATTAAATATGATTAATTAATTAATCACATTTATTCTACATCGTGAGGGATACTTCTCAGCATATCGCGACTATCCGGATAATATGAATTCACTGCTTAGAATACCAAGAACCTATTCAGTGAATAGTTACCATACAATAAACTCCTTCTACCCTACAATGTCCTGATTAAATACAAGGCATGGATCTCGTGTCAAGCCTATCTAATTCAATCACTTGCTTACCATTTACTATGCGTAGTTCTATGCAAATTAGAAACTCCTTTCTAATTTCATTTACTCTGGTCAGAGATTCCTGAACTAGCATAAGTGGATCAGCCTTGAACATTCGCTTCCTTCACTGGAAGGGGTAGATCCTTTATTGATCATACACTATCTTCGTGTACAAATTCCTATACCCAGTAGAGCCCTAATAATTATCCCTGGAGACTAAGAACTAAACCAAAGCATAGTTCAGTGTACACAAGATGACTATGATGACCTCAAGTCTAAGGATACTTGTACAACTATCACTATGTGAACAACTGCTGACACGTGAGTGAACTCCATCAGTTGTTCAGCTGTGCGAGTCATGTTCAGTGAACTTATTCTATAATAAGCACCTACATACTAGCTATAGTGTCACCACACAAATGTCTATGAGAACAAACATCCTTCATAATGAAGCAAGCATAGTATGTACCGATCTTTGCGGATTATTAATTACCAGTTAGTAATCCTATGATCAGGAACTATTTAAGTTTAGAGTTATCATCTTTTAGGTCTCACTATTATGATCTCATCATAATCCATAAAAAGCTTTACTTTAAACTATGGTATATCTTATTTAAACACTTAAATAGATAGAGCCCGTAATAAAAACAAAACAAGTCTTTTATTAATATCAATGAAATCAAAACAGATTACACAGGAAGTTATTCCTAAATCCTAATTCATGATTGGACTTAGGACATATTCCTTTCAGTCTACATCCTGGTCCCTTACCAACTTGGTAAGAGAATATATTATTGATCAATGGAAGTTACAACTACAAGATACAACAATATATTTCCCTTTATCCTAGCTGCTGATAATGGCTTGCTGAAACCCTGTTTAAGAACCTGCTCTCTAAGTACTATACTACCCCGTAGTACAAACTCCTTTAGCAAGTATCACTAAACCCTTGTTTCCCTTAGCCAACTTATCCAGCAACTAATCAATACAATTTGAACAATACAAATCAAATGATAAAGTGATTACAACTCAAACTATAGACTCTTTTAAATAAAATACATGTATATAATTAAGAGCTCGAGAGTATTTTTGAAATAATAAAGTTCAGGAGTTGTGAGTGTTCTTTCTTGCAATTCGTCAGTCATAAAAACTACAAGAAACCTCATATATAAACAACATTAACGTTTGAAATAACCTCAACAAATTACAACGGCTAGAATCCAATTCTACCGTTTAAAATCATTGGGATGGTTTCCAACGTTTATGTATACGTTAGATAGAAGAGAAACAAAGATGTTCAACGATCAGAAAACATCTCTCTATATAGTAGAGTATAAAATATTTTAACAGATAGAAGAAGATAGAGTTTGATAGAAAAACAAACTCTTATAATTTAGGAAATCAATTTTAATAAGTTAAAATGAATTATACTTGAGCTCTATATATATGATACACGTATATTTATTAGAGAAGTCCTTACAACTGATATATAAGAAGTTCCTATAATATCTCCATGAAATTCGACTTTCTTGTTGAATCTGGACTGTGCATCTTAGCTTGCTGTTATTCTGAAAATTTTGATCATAGCTTGCTGAAATGGATCATTGTCTTATGATAACTTGCTGTCATGATACTTAAATAACAATGACATTAAGCTGTTATATCCTGTAAACATTCTCAAATAACAACATGATGGCTTGCTGTGTTGTGATCATCAAAACTAAGGAGTTACAATCTCCCCCTTTTTGATGATTACACACATTTAGGAGAATTATAGAAACCCCCCCTAAATCTATGCATATCTTAAAATTTTATAACCTGTTTCTGTAATTAAAAAAATATAAATGACACGCATGCATATCCAAACATAACTAACAAAACAACATATATCACCAAGTCTTAGAAATCAACAGTTAAAGCAAAAACAATCAGCAGCAAGCCTTAACAGCCATCATAAACAAAGTAGAAAACACAGACATAAGCTAACAGAAACTAAATCAACACAGAAACCAATTCATAAACAAGTCTTTTAAAACCAAACAGAATTCTCCTAAATTTCTCCCACTTAAAGCATAAAAAAGATTCAGGTTGAGGGCTGATCAGAAGTATTGATAGCATCATCATTTGGAGAGAAATAAGCATTTTGCTGAACTTCATTTTCCATATCTCCAGCAACATTAACCAAGTCATCCAGTCCAGTCTCCAAATCTGCATTTGATTGAGAAGCAGAGGGTTTTGCATCAGACATGAAGTTAAGCATAATGTCTTTCAAGCCCTTAATCTCAGTCTTGAGCTGATTTACTTGTTCTGTAGTAGCAGCCACATGACCAAAAAGTAGAGTATTATCATCTTGAATACCCTTAAACATCTGGATAATTTCAGACTCAGACTTGCTAGAAGGAGCAGCAACAGCAGGGGTTTTAGTAGGTAGAGTGGGAATGATCCTGACCAACTCACCATTTTCAATATGCAAGTTTGACATTGCTATGGTTTTAGCATCCAACACCTCCTTTACAGACAACTTAGCAGCAGACTTAAGATCAATCTTAAAAGAGTTAAAAATCTTGGATAATAACAAACCATAAGGCAACCCTATTTTCTTCTGATTCACAGTAGCTAGCATATTCTTGAGAATCAAATGAGACAAGTCAAAAGCCCTACCAGCTAGAATCATGGCAACCACTGTTACATCCTGACAACTGAAAGTGGATTTGTTTCCACCTCTAGGAAACACATTAACACGACATATTTTAAACAAAAAATGAGCCATTGGAGTAATTAAGGTAGTGGATGGGGGTTCGGGGTTATCTTCCACATTGCTGTCAGATCCTAAGAGACACTTAAACTGATCCATAATAGAAAAATCAGGTAACACAACATAACCCTTTCCAGTAAAAACCTCAATTTTAGTGGGATTCTCAAACTTAATTAACGAACTAAGAAAATGAGGGTTCAATCGAATATGCTTATCACGAACTGTAGACGCATAATTACCAAACTTATCCTCATGCAAATTGGCATAAAATTCACGAACTAAATCAGGATAATAAAATTTCGGTAATTCAAGCACGAAATTGTCCATACCAACAGTCTGAAACAAAGCTAAAGCACCAGATTGTTGAAGAAGCTTACCATTAACCGGAATACCAGGAAGAATGGGACGAGAATCCAATGTATTTTCGGTGAACCTTTGTTCTAAATCAGGCGAATCAAATGATAGAGTGAGCTTGAGCTTCTTTGAATCGGGGGTTTGAGACACTTCATCGGTACTTTCGGTTCCCAAATCGACCACATTGTTATCTTGTTTAGAGACAGAGCGATTGGCGAGGGGCCTGATTTCCTTGTTGCTCGAACCATGATGAGAGCGAATTGCGATAATCTTGGAGAGATGACAGTAAGTAGTGAAAGTAACTGAAGCGGCGGTGGAAATAGGAGTGAAACCCTAACCCGTGTTTTTGATAGCCTTTTTAGGGGAAATTTTAGGGGAAAGTTTAGGATAAAATTTTAAAACAATATAAAGTTATCCTAAAATCTAATACTTATCAATATAACAATTCATGTATATCCATTTAACGAGTATCACATAAAAAATAATCCCAAAAAAAATTAAAAAACATCAAAACATACAACAAGCAATAATATTCAGATAATTACATGTCAAAATTAATAAATCAAATTAATCACAAATTATGACATTTAATAAACAATCATAGTAAGCTAACATAAAAAATTATGGTAAGCCAACATTACCAAACTTCCAATGATAGCTTGCCATTATACATTGCACATGCCAACTTCCCTTCAAATGATAGAAAATCTTGCTTCGCCAAGGGGTTTTGTAAAAATATCTGCCAATTGATATTCAGTATGTACAAAAACTAATTCAATCTTACCCTTGGCAGCATTATCTCTCAAGAAATGGTGACGAACATTAATATGCTTTGTTCTTGAGTGATTCACTGAATTCTTTGATATGTTGATGGTGCTAGTATTGTCACAATAGATTGGAACTTTGCCACACTTGATTCCAAAATCTCGTAGAGTATGAATCATCCACAAAATTTGAGAGCAACAGCTACCAACTGCCAAATACTCACCTTCTGCTGTGGATAATGCAATTGAAGTTTGTTTCTTACTTTGCCAAGATACGAGACTTTGTCCTAAGTATGTACACACACCACTTGTGCTCTTTCTATTAGTTTAACAACCTGCATAATCTGCATCACTATACCCCACAAGATCAAACGTGCTTGTGATAGGATAAAATAACCCAAGATTAATAGTCCCACTTAAATATCGAAATATTCTTTTAACTGTATTTAACTGTGATTCCTTATGTTTAGCTTGAAAACGAGCACAAACACATACACTATACATGATATCAAGCCGAGAAGCAGTAAGATATAAAAGACTACCAATCATGCCTCTATACTTTTTGATATCAATTGCCTTACCATTTTCATCTGAAGTCAGCTTGATGTTTTGATTCATTGGTGTAGATTTTGACTTGACATGCTCAAATCCAAATCTAGTTAGCAAGTTCTTCATATACTTTGACTGATGAACATAGATGCCATCCTTTGATTGCTTGATTTGGAGTCCCAAAAAATAATTGAGCTCACCCATCATGCTCATGTCAAATTCACTACTCATACACTTAGAAAACCACTCACACATAGAATTATTAGTGGATCCAAAAATTATATCATTTACATATATCCGGACAATCAAAATATCATTACCATTTTGCCTAGTAAATAAAGTAGGATCGATTTTACCTCGAATGAAGCCATTTTTGATCAGAAACTTATTAAGCCTCTTGTACCAAGCCCTTGGTGCTTTCTTTAAGCCATATAATGCCTTCTTGAGCTTGTAAACATAGTCTGGATGTTGTTCATGTTCAAAACTAGGGGGTTGCTTGACATAAACTTCCTCTTCCAGAAATCCATTAAGAAAAGCACTTTGAACGTCCATTTGATGTAGCTTGATCTTCTTGTAGCATGCATAAGCAAGAAGCATCCTAATTGATTCCAATCTAGCTACTGGAGCATAAATTCGATCAAAGTTACTGCCTTCTTGTTGGTTGTACCCTTGTGCCACGAGCCTTACTTTATTTTGAGTAACAGTACCAAATTCATCCACTTTATTCTTGAAAATCCATTTTGTACCAATGACTGAAGCATTCTTTGGTGGCTTGACAAGTTCCCAAGTATCACATCGTTCGAATTGATTGAGTTCTTCTTGCATAGCCGTGATCCAATTTTCATCTTCGAGTGCTTCTTTGACATTCTTGGGTTTCTCTTGTGATAGAAATGCAGCATAAGCACAAAAATTTGCAGTGCCTTTTCTTGTCTTGAGTCCATCAAAAATATCACCAATAACCTATTCTGGAGGGTGATTCTTCACTGTCCGTGTAGCTTTTGGCAATAAATGCTTTGAAATATCTTCATGTGAGGTCTTCCTTATCTTAGATGGAGGAGCTAAGTCTTCACCATCATAGATTGACATTTAATCCTTTGCTCTATTTCCTCTAGGACCATCAAGAGTCATCTTTGCCATCTTTACAATTGTATCATCAACTGGAAAAGAAGTTTCTGCTTGCTGATTTCCAAAGGTAGTTTCAATTTCAGCTTGCTATTTTCCAGAATCAGTTTCTGTTTCAGCTTGTTATTTTGGAGTAGCCTTCTCTGTTTCAGCTTGCTGTTGTCCAGCTTCACCTGCAACATCTTCCTCGTCTCTTGGAAGATCATTGTTAGGTTCTTGAAAAGTAACATCTATAGATTCCTCAACAATATGCTTAGACAAATTATAAACACTATAGGTTTTACTATTAATAGAATAACCAAAAAAAATAGCTTCATAAGATTTAGCATCATATTTACCATCATTACCAATTGTCTTGAGCACAAAACACTTTGAGCCACAGATTCTGAAGTAACTGATGTTGGGCTTCTTTTCCTTGAGCATTTTATATGGAGTCTTGTCCAAAATAGGCCTTATCAAGACTCTGTTCAGAACATAACATATTGTGTTGACTGCTTCTGCCCAAAAACTTCTAGGTAGCTTGCTTTCTTGCAACAATGTCCTTGTTGTCTCTTGCAATGATCTATTCTTGCGTTCCACCACACCATTTTGTTGTGGAGTCCTTGGAGCCGAGAATTCATGTGATATTCCTCTTTCTTCACAATAAGTAACAAAGTCTTTTTGGAATTTACCATTCTCGATCACTCCTTATACCTACAAGCTTTGTATTGAGCTTATTCTCATGTAATTTAATTAGTTTCTCAAACTCATTAAAAGAAGCATCTTTAGTTCTAAAAAATATACCCATGTAAAATGAGAATAATCATCAACAATTACAAAACCATATTGCTTACCTCCAATACTTTTATAAGCTTCTGGACCAAATAAGTCTATGCAAAAGTTCTAAGAGTTTAGAAGTAGATACCATCTTCTTTGCTTTGTGAGTACTTCTAATTTGCTTGCCTAATTGGTATGCCGAACACACCTTAGTCTTGACATATTTGATTTTGGGTAAATCTCTAACTAGCTTCTTCTTTGAAAGCTTATTGAGTAAGTCCATGTGAGCATGACCCAATCTTCTATGCCAAACATAAGGATCCATGTCTATTGCAGTAAGACAGCAAGCTATTTTCTGCAACTCAAAGTCCAAAATATATATATTTCCTTCCCTTCTAGCAACTAGGGGGACTTTGTTAGTACCAATAGTAATAATACACTTCTCAATACCAAAATTAACCTTATGACCATCATCATATAACTGACTTATACTAAGCAGATTATATTTTAGGCCTTTAACATATTGAACTTTATCAATTGAAATGTGTTTATTACCTATTTTACCTTTTCCAAGGATTTGAAGAGTTTTGCTATCACCAACAGTCACTCTTCCACCCTTTTTCATCTGAAGACTCAAGAATTGTGCTTTGTCTCCACTCATATGTCGAGTAATCCGCTATCCAATATCCATTAAGTTGATTTGACTCGAGCGGCAAGACACATCTACAAAACAAATAAAACAACTCAACCTTTTGGTACCCAAAGTTTGTTGGGTTCGACATGGTTAGCAGATAAAACATATAAAACATGTAAATCAGATTTCTTTATCCATTTTTGGATAAATCTAGGTGATTTAACTCTGCCAGCCTGATGATAGTAAGTTGTCTTTGTTCTGCCATTCTGATCATAGTAAGCTGTTTTCTGTTTGTTTCCTCCATGGTATGATTTCTGTCCATTCTAAACTCTGCAATGTTTTTCAAGATGCCCTTTCTTTCCACATCTGTTACATATCTTCCATGGCATAGCATAATCATAGGGTATGCCATATTTTTTTCATATCTTAGAGCTTTGTCCTTCTACTTGGCATTCATTCCAATTCCTTCTCTGACCAATGGAATATTTGTGTTGTTCATCATTGATTTGAGACTCTCTTCTCCTTGAACAAAAGATCCCATGCCCCTTTTTAGATCCTCAACTTCCTTTGTGAGCAGATCAATCTTTTCAGCTTGCTGACTTATGATTTTAGCTTGCTGAGATGGTTCTTCTGCTTGATTTGAAGGTGTTGCATCAATTGATTCTCTGAGTTTGAACAACTCATGTTAGATATATTTGAGATGTCATGTTTAATATGTTTCTTATTTAGTTTTCAGATCTTAACAAACAGGAATAATCGGTACTTACTGGAATCAGTACTTACTGGAAGTCAGAACTTAAGGATATCAAGATTTAGATTATCAGAAGATAAATATCAAAAGATGGATATCAGAACTTAAGTACTGGAGGACTAACAGTTAACGAAGGAAGCTGATTTACAGGAAAGAAGATCGAGACTAATACAAAAAGAAGATATGAATGGAAAGAGTTAGAGGACTTAAAGAACTGTATAAGATATTTGATTGATATATTTTAGGAGATAGAATTATATTCTATATCAATTAGAAGTTATCTTGTAACCGTGTACTATATAAACACAGACATAGGTTTACACTATATGTGTTATCATTATCAAGAAGATCATACATTGTAACCTAGCAGCTCTCGTGATATTTGTTCATCACTGAGAGAGAACAGTTCCATTGTAACAGAGTTTATTATATAGAAATTTATCTGTTTACTGTTACTTGTGTTCGAAATCGATTTGATTGTATTCTACACTGTATTCAACCCCCTTCTATAGTATTGTGTGACCTAACAAGTGGTATCAGAGCTTATCTGTTAACACACATACAGTAAAGATCCAAAACAATCATGTCTGAAGAAGCAGAAAATCTAACCAAGCCCGCCAAAACTGAAGAAACTCAAACGACTCAAATCCACAGTCGATATGAGACTATTAGGGTTCCCATACTGAGACCTTCTGAGTACCCCATATCGAAAGTGAAGATGGCTATATTTCTGGAAGCTACAGATCCAGAATACCTTGACAGAATTAATGAAGGACTGCATAAGCCAAACAAGCTCTCTGTTGTAGTTGCAAATCAGCCATCAAAGACCATACCAAAGGAGAAAAGTGAGTATACAGCTGAAGATATCTCATCCATTGCCAAGGATGCAAAGGTAAGGCATTTGCTGCATAGTGCCATTGATAACGTCATGTCAAATAGGGTAATTTATTGCAAGACTGCAAAGGAGATATGGGATACTTTGGAGACAAGATGCCAGGGAACTGATGCAATTAAGAAGAACAGGAGGACTATACTCACTCAAGAGTATGAGAACTTTGACTCAAAAAGTGATGAGTCATTAACTGACTTATATGACATGTTTGTCAAACTCTTAAATGATCTGTCACTGGTGGACAAGGAATATGTGTTGTGAATATGTTGTGTACTTGATGATCACTTAAACAAAATGTCTAAGTAGATTTTACTTAGTGAAATTATGTAGCACTCGACGGATAAGAGTTTTAGTCTCGACGGATAACTCATTATAGTCCCGACGGATGATTAACTTATTATCCATTGAGTGAGTAGCTTATGTGATAATAAGTTTATAGCACAGTGATGTATGCACCTTTGTATAGAATCTGTAGTAGCATATAAGTCATGTTGACTTTAACTAGATATGCAGAATAGGTTGATTAACTGTACATAAGCAATGTCTTGTAATTCTGTATAAGTGAAATGAAGTCAAGTGCCAAAATAGCTACCGACGGATGATTAACAAAGCTTCGACGGATGATCAAATGACTATCAACGGATGTTTAACATAGCAATCGACGGATGATCAATTAAGTCATCGACGGATGATCTGAAAGTCGACGGATGATCATATCAAGATTCAAACATCAGTTGAACAGTGAAAGTTGACACACAGCCGTCGAGTTGGATACAAACACACTGTGGAAGCCCATTAACTGGGTAATAGAGGATGAAAAGCAGCAAAGATCAAGACTGTTAGATTTTATATTTGTCCAGTTCTTTTGACTTTGTAATCTTGGTAATATATAAACCAAGAGAGTAGCAAATAGAAAACTAACTGAGATAGCTGAGAAACATATAAACAGAGAAATCTTTGTAAGCACAATCTTTAGAATTTCCTGTATTCTCAGCAGTTCTATTTTGTAAGCAGTTGTGAGCATTTCTGCACACAGTGTCCTCTCGATATATTATATATATCTCTGGTGGAATTGTTTAAATCCACCAGAAAGTTTTTAAAGACTCTTGTTTTTAATTACTTATGTTTTGATTCATTCAAGTTTACATTCCGCATTGTGCTAATCAAAACATATATATCCATAATCGAGTTGAACATTTTTATTTCAAGAAAAAGGTTCAAGAATTCCATTCAATCCCCCCTTCTGTAATTCTTGCTATATTGTTAAGGGACTAACAATTGGTATCAGAGCAAGCTCTTAATCTACAAAGAGTTTAAAGATCAAAACAATTCAGCAAGATGAACAAGAAAGATGTTGGAGTCAAGATTCCTTTTCTTGATAAAGATAATTACCATCATTGGAAGGTAAAGATGCATCTTCATATGCTTTCTCAAGATGAGGCCTATATGGTCAGCATAGAAAGAGGCCCTCATGTTCCAATGAGAGCTGCAACAGGAAATGAACCATCTGTTCCAAAGCCAAGGCATGAATGGTCTGATCCTGATATTGAACAAGTCAGGAAAGATAAAAAGGCCATGAACATTCTGTTTAATGGTGTTGATGCAGACATGTTTGATAACATTATCAACTGCAAGACTGCCAAGGAAGTTTGGGACACAATACAGATAATCTGTGATGATACTGAGCAAGTAAGAGAAAATAAAATGCAGCTCCTGATTCAACAATATGAGCATTTTCACAATGAAGAAAGTGAGTCACTCACTGACATTTTTAGTAGATTCCAAAAGCTACTAAATGCTCTTAAATTGCATGGAAGAGTCTATCAGACTAAAGACTCCAATCTGAAATTTCTCAGATCTCTTCCAAAGGAATGGAAACCAATGACAGTCTCATTGAGAAACTCACAAGATTATAAGGAGTTTACTTTGGAGAGACTGTATGGCATTTTGAAGACCTATGAGCTTGAAATAGAGCAGGATGAAAGAATGGAGAGAGGAAAGAAGAAAGGAGTATCCATTGCACTAGTTGCTGATCTGGAAAAGGAGAAGGAAGTGAAGATGGAAGCTGTGGAATCAACTTCAAAGGCCTGTGAAAGCAAGGGTAAAGGGCTAGCTGCAGAAAATGAAGATTCATTGAGCCAAGATGACATGGAGGACATTGATGAGCACCTAGCATTCCTTTCAAGAAGATTTGCCAAGCTCAAGTTCAAGAAGAACTTTGGAGCTGGCAAGCCAAATAGAAACATGGTGGATAAATCAAAATTCAAGTGTTTCAAATGTGGCTTGGCAGGGCATTTTGCAAATGAGTGTAAAAAGTCAGATTCCAGTAAGAAAAGATTTGAGTCTGTAGATTACAAGCAAAAATACTTTGATCTACTCAAACAAAAGGAAAGGGCTTTTATTACACAAGAGAATGACTGGGCAGCTGATGGCTTGGATGAAGATGAAGATGAAGATGTCAGCTATGTCAATCTAGCCCTTATGGCCAAGTCTGATGAAACAGAGACAAGTTCCTCAAGCAATCAGGTAATCACTACAAACCTTGCACATTTATCTAAAGCTGAGTGTAATGATGCAATAAATGATATGTCTACAGAATTGTATCATTTGCGTGTTTCACTTAAGTCCCTCACTAAAGAAAATGCTAAAATCAAAGAAAACAACTTGTTTTTGAGTGAGAGGAATAATGTGCTTGAGTCTCAGTTTGTTGAGTTTGAGAAACTAAAAATTGAGTGTAGAATTGCCAAGGAGAAATTAACTGAGTCCTTGAAAAAGGAAGAAATTTTAAAGAAGCAGCTCGATCGTGAATAAGAGGTGATTAAAGCATGGAAAACATCCAGAGATGTTCATGCTCAAATCACCAAGGTTCAAGGAATTGAGTCCTTTTGTGATGAAGCCTGGAAAAAAAATAAGGAGAAACTAGAACCTATTTTGGTAGATGGGTTGCTGACAGATGTAGACTCGACGGATGATGAGGACTATCCGTCGGATAACAAAAAGTGTTATCCGTCGAATGATAAAAATCCTCATCCGTCGGCTGTAAGTAAACCCATTAGCAAAGCCAAATTAACCAAGCTAAATGATAAGTATAAGTCTGTTTCCAAGAACTTTGTTTCAGGAGAGTCAAGTCAAGCCAAGAAAGGGAAGAAGGCTAATGTTGGTCACATGACTGTCAAACAGTTAAGTGACAGACTTGAGAAGATAGAGGTAAAAATAGAGACTAAAAGGAAAAACAATAGGAATGGTAAAGTAGGGATTAACAAACACAATAACTACACACCTGACAAATATGCTCCTAGAAAAATCTGTGTCAAGTGTGGAAGTGTAAATCATTTGTCTGTTAATTGCAAATCTGCCATGCCTACTCCCATGTCTGTTCAGCCTCAATTCTCTAACATGAATGCCAAGCCTCCCATGTCTGTTAATGCTATGCCTACACAGAACATGAATGCACAGTTTGCTAATATGCCATATAGCATGCCTTATTGGAATAATATGTTTGCACCAAGCATGCCATTTCCTGTTAGCCATAACATGCATGATAATTCTGTTGCATCTAGTGGTTTCAAAGGCCCAACCCAAATGACTAAGGAAGAATCTGAAATTCTTAAGTCAAATGAGTTAAGACCTAAGAAACAGAAGAAGAAAGCTAACAAGGCAGGACCCAAGGAAACTTGGGTACCAAAATCAACTTGATTTGATTTTGATGTGTGCAGGGAAACAGAAGGAATCTTTGGTACTTGGATAGTGGTTGTTCAAGACACATGACTGGTGATTCTACCCTGCTCACAGAGTTTGAAGAGGGAGCTGGCCCAAGTATCACTTTTGGAGATGACAACAAAGGTTATACTGTGGGATATGGCTTGATTTCAAAGGACAATGTCATCATTGAAGAGGTTGCCTTAGTGGATGGTCTCAAATACAATCTGTTGAGTATCAGCCAGCTTTGTGACAAAGGCAACTCAGTAACCTTCAACAAAGAAACCTGTGTTGTGATTAATAATCAAAATAACAAAGTGGTTCTCACTGGTGTAAGAAGAGGAAATGTGTAACTAGCTGACTTCAACTCAACTAAAGCAGAATCTGGAACTTGTCTTCTTAGTAAAGCAAGTCAAGATGAAAGTTGGCTATGGCACAAGAAGCTATCCCATTTGAACTTCAAGACCATGAATGAGCTGGTAAAGAAAGAGCTAGTTAGAGGCATTCCTCTGGTGGAGTTTACAAAGGATGGACTGTGTGATGCCTGCCAAAAAGGGAAGCAGATTAAAACATCATTCAGGAAGAAACTTGATTCAGCAATTGAAGAGCCTCTGCAACTGCTTCACATGGATTTGTTTGGACCAGTCAATGTGTTGTCTATTTCAAAGAAAAGATTTTGCCTAGTAATTGTAGATGATTTCTCAAAATTCTCTTGGACCTATTTCCTAAAGTCCAAAGATGAGGCTAGTGAAATCATCATCAATCACATAAGGCAAGTTAACAATCATCCTGATTTCAAAGTTAGAAGAATCAGGAGTGACAATGGAACTGAGTTCAAGAACTATGTCATGGGAGTATTTTGTGAGGAAAATGGGATCTTGCATGAGTTTTCAGCAGCAAGGACTCCACAACAGAATGGAGTAGTGGAAAGGAAGAATAGATCTCTTATTGAAGCTGCAAGAACAATGCTTGAAGAATCAAAATTACCAACTTATTTCTGGGCTGAAGCTGTAAACACTGCATGCTTGAAGAACCAAAGAAGGTAGAAGAAGCCTTGTTAGATCCTGATTGGATTTTAGCTATGCAGGAGGAGCTAAACCAATTTGAAAGGAATAAAGTATGGAAGCTGGTACCCAAGCCTAAAGGAAAGAATCCAATAGACACCAAATGGGTATTCAGAAACAAGATGGATGAAAATGGCATAGTAGTAAGGAACAAAGCAAGATTGGTTGCTAAAGGCTATTTCCAGCAAGAAGGGATAGATTTTGATGAAACATTTGCTCCTGTTGCAAGACTTGAAGCCATCAGAATCTTCTTAGCCTATGCAGCCCATGCCAATTTCAAGGTCTAGCAAATGGATGTCAAAAGTGCCTTTCTGAATGGAGATTTGGAGGAAGAAGTGTATGTAAGTCAACCTCCTGGATTTGAAGATCCAAATTTCCCAGAGTATGTCTATTATCTACTGAAAGCACTTTATGGACTAAAGCAAGCACCTAGAGCCTGGTATGACACTTTATCAAAGTTCCTTTTGGAAAATCACTTCACAAGAGGTACTGTAGATAAAACTTTATTTTTCAGAAATGTTAATGGCTCTAGCATACTTGTTCAAATTTATGTAGATGATATTATTTTTGGCTCTACAGATGAGAAACTTTGTAAAAAGTTTGCCAAACTAATGCAAAGCAAGTATGAAATGAGTATGATGGGAGAACTAACTTACTTTCTTGGTTTACAAGTTAAGCAAGTTAGTGATGGAATATTCATTAGTCAAACTAAATATATTTTTGATCTTTTAAAGAAGTTTGATCTAATGGATTGCACATCTGCAAAAACTCTCATGGCCACTGCAACTAAGCTTGAACTAAACACAACTGAAAAGTATGTGGATATTTCAAGTTATAGAAGCATGGTTGGCTCACTTCTGTACTTAACAGCTAGTAGGCCAGATATAATGTTTGCTACATGTTTGTGTGCTAGATTTTAGGCTGATCCTAGAGAGTCTCACTTGATAGCTATTAAGAGAATTTTCAGATATCTCAAAGGAACACCAAAACTTGGCATTTGGTATCCTAGAGATTCTGGTTTTGATCTAACTGGTTATTCAGATGCAGATTATGCAGGTTGCCGAATTGATAGAAAAAGCACAACAGGAACCTGTCAATTTTTAGGAGACAAGCTTGTGTCCTGGTTCAGTAAAAAGCAAAATTCAGTTTCTACTTCTACAGCTGAGGCTGAATATATTGCTGCTGGCAGTTGCTGTGCACATATTTTATGGATGAAAAATCAATTGCTAGACTATGGTTTGCAAGTTGAAAGGATTCCTATTTTCTGTGACAACACAAGTGCAATTGCCATCACTGAAAATCCAGTGCAACATTCAACGACAAAGCATATAGACATCAAGTACCATTTCATAAGGGAACATGTAATGAATGGTACTGTAGAGTTATATTTTGTTCCAAGTGAGAAGCAACTTGCAGATATTTTTACCAAGCCACTGGATGAATCCACCTTTTCTAGGTTGGTAAGTGAGTTAGGTATGCTTAATTACTCTTGAATTTATCTGAACTATTTTGCAAGTTGAAAAGTGGCCAGAAATTTAGTTGATTTTTAGTCTTGGATGAAATTTTGGCTAAGTCAAAATTTGCATCTCGACGGATGACCATTATCCATCGGGTTGAGTCATCCGTCGATATACAAATTATAAATAAAAATCAATTACTTTTCTGGAATATTTTAAAGCTCGACGGATAACAGTTTATCCTCATCCGTCGAAGTGTCTAAATCTTAACCGTTAATTCCCTGAACATTATCCATCGAGTATACTTACAGTTTGTAAGCATTACACGACGGATAATGGGTGGAATTTTTACAGTTTATTTTAAAACGGCTATTTTAGGCAAATTCTATTGGGTAATTTACTTCTCTTTATTATTTTTATCCGTTAATTTTGAGTAAAGTATAAAAGCTTATTTCATTCTAATCATTTTCTTTTATCATTCTCAAATTCAACTGTGTTATTTCATTATCTCTCAAGCAAAAATCCTCTTTCTCTTCAAGCTTTTCTTCTCTAACAATGGCACTTGTAGTAAAGATCATGTCACAGACTGGGTTCATATATGAAAAGAACAACTTCACTGCTTTGGTCAATAAGGGTATTCAGCAATCAGAAGACTATCATAAGATGATGGACTTCGTGAAGAACTGCAAGTTAAGTTTTGCCATGCTGGAATCACCCACAATTTATTGTGAAGTTGTTGAAGAGATGTGGACAACAGCAATCTACAACTCTACTGACAAAACCATCACTCTGACCATCAAAGGTAATGACTTCTGTATCAATAGTGATGTAATAAAAGCATGTTTCAAGATTCCTGATGATAATGTAACTGCACCAAACACTGACACTGATATTGTCAATATGCTCAATTCCATTCATTATGCACTTCCTACTACAAAACTAAGTGACATTAGAAGACTAGGTCTTAGGAAGGAATGGAGTTACATGTGTGATGTTGTAACTAAAGTCTTTTTTGCAAAAATCAATAATTTTGATTCTGTGAACATTTCCATGCTTAACATGCTATACATGCTAGTTACAGACAAATTTTATAATTTCAGTGACCTTATTGTGTATGAGTTAGGTTTTAAATTAGGTGACTTAGCCAAAAGAGGAAAGAATGTTTACTATGCTAGATTTTTTATGCTTTTGGCTAACCATCTTTGTCAAGAGATTGTGCTTGAGAACCCAAACAACAAATTAGCTTGTTAGGTTCAAGAGAGAAGAATCATTGCAGACTTGAACAGAGCCAACCATCACAGGGATGTACCAATGTTCTATTTTCCTGTAATGCTGACACCTCAGGTAAGTGAGGTAAGTTCATCCATACCCTCAACTATTCCAATCTCTTCTATTTCTTTGACTTCAGGCATAGCTATGGCAACTGTGACAATGACCAAACAGTTGCCTACCAAAGCTGCCAAAACAACTGCAATTTCTAAATCCAAATCAAAGAAAACCCCCTCTGGTAACTCTCAAAAGGTACCAGTTGAAAAATCTACCAAAGCCAAAGAGGGGAGTGTGAAGGAGGGTAAGATAGGTGAGGGAAGGGGTGAACATCAAAGAAACCCCAAGGATAAGGTTGGAGAGTTGAGTGAATCCCAGCCTAGCCACACTGCAGTTTCCCAACAAACTGCAGTGCTTAAAAAGGATAAAAGCTCATTTCTAGCTGCATCCTCCCAAAAGGATGTGGCTATTGAACAAAGCTCTCATCCAAGAGCACAGGCCAAGAGGGTTAGGGACATAAGCTCACCCCAAACTTACACTAGAAAGAAGAAATCCAAAACAACTGGGGATGCACAGGGCACACACTTAGTGCAAACTGGTGCTAAAGACACAGTCCCTGCACCTTCTCAAATTCAGATTGATGTGGCTCCAATAAATGTGGAGTCACAACCAAAATCTCTCATTATAGAAGCCACTGAAACACAATACTCACCAACTAACTCACTGGAAGTGACATGATAAACACTTCAATTCCTGATTCCCCTTCTTTAACTCTGTTGGGGAAGCCAAAATCTAGTGCAAGTGAGCATCATCTTTTAGATGATTTGTTGGCTCACTTGTCAATTCTTTCAGATTCTATTGTGACATCTGTGCCTCAAATAACTTCAATCAACACAGAGTCAACAATAGTTTATCTTCCCACCTCATTCATTTCTACTCTCTTGATGGATATTGCTCATCCGTCGAGTAGTGATTGTATCCCGACGGATAAGCTTAACAGCAGTTATCCGTCGGATAGCTTTACCACTCACCCGACGGATATCACTTATCCGTCGAGTGTCTCTGCACAACTTCAAACTTCAATAATTTCAAGTGCAGAAGATTTAGTGTTAATACAATCACTCTTAGGACTGAGAGAGGAGAGTGCATTGAGTGAGAGGCTGGGTTGCTCCCAGGAAAAAGGAGAGGAAAATAGTGAATCTCAGCAATCCATTCATTGAGGATTGGCAAAAGTAAGTGAGAGGAATCCCACCTTAGTAGGTGAAGGTGAGGGTGTGAGGGTGGGGAGCCAGGGTGAGACCCTGATACAACAAAAGAGAGAATATGAGAGAAAGGCAGGTACTGGAGAAATAAGGATGGAACCAGCCATTGCTAGTGAGTCAATGATTGTGGATGATGCTGAAAAGGAAAGACAATTTCAGCAACATTACAAAGCTGTAATTGATAACATTTCCTTGGATGCTGACACTTTTACTCACCCTGTTTCAGCCTATCAATTGTTGGCTGCTCAGGGTAATGTGGAGGCAGAGCAGACTTTGAATTTAGTGCACACCACATAATCTCTTCAAAGAGATAAAGCTGCTGTGAACAGAATGCCTTCTCAAGCTGGAGAACCATCTAAAGAATTTGGAGTAAATTCTGATGATGATGACTCTGGTTCTTTGGATGGAAGCATGAACTTAGGGGGAGCTGAAGGCCCAAGTTCTGCTTTAAGTTTACCTGAATGGGCATGGGCAAAGGAATCTACACCAGGACAATTTGAGGTGTCTTTGGTCAAACAAGTAATAGCTATTCAACAGGCCCTTCAGGAAACTTCAGATGCTGGTACCAAGGCTATTCTTCAAGCTCACCTGGACTCTCTACATCTAATGAAGATCCAGCACTTAAGACAGAATCTCAGTGTGGATGAATTGAAAAGGGATATAGCTGACTTGAAGACCTATAACTCTGAGAAGCTGGATTCAGTAATGCCATATGGTATCATGCAAGATCTATTACTAATATTAAGGAGATAATCAGATTCTGACAAGAAGATAGCCAAGCTGGAGAACAGAGTTCAAGTTATTGAGAATTCAGTGGCTCTACTTCTTGAAAATCAACAGACTCAGACAAATCTTTTTATGCAACTGGCTAAAGCACAAGGCCTAACTCCTCCACTTGATGATGACAAAAAGGGGGAGAGAGAATCAAGTAAGGGGGAGAAAGGACCAACTGAGGGGGAGAAATTTCTTGTTCAAATCAGCAAAGTAATTATACCTTCAATTACTATCTCCAAGCCACCAGTTGCAGATGGTATAGATCTTATCAATGCAACAACAGAAAATTTGCAAGATGCTGATAAAGGAAAGTTGACTCTGATCAACTGGAAAAAGATTGATGAGGACATACAGAAAAAGTTTGAATTAGTCAAGGAACCAGTTCAGTCAGCCATCCATCACTCTCATGTCAAGCCAATCAGTGTGAATGAGATGAGCATGAACTATCTGGAGAAAGGACAATCTTCCAGCATCAATACTACAAAGGCTGAGATAATTCTAAAACCAAGGGAAAACTATCCAAAGTCATCTTTGAAGAACCCTATGGATACTGTGTATGAGACACCCAAGCCTGATGAAAAGAAGCTTCTATCAAGATCTATTATCTTCTACAAAGATCCAGCTGATTCAGCCTCAGGAAAGAGAATTGCAAAGATATTCTGAAATAGGAAGGAAATTTGTGTGGTAGCTGGACATCCATAATTTGCTCATGCAAAGAAAGAAGAAAAAGCCAGATTGAAGCAGGAAAAGAGGCAAGCTGCTCTAGATGCAAAGAAGTCTAAACAAAAGAAAGAACAGTTTGCTATCTTGGCCAAGCTACAGGCTGTGAATTCTTCTCAACAAATTCCCTCTCAACCATCTCAAGCTACTGAATCAAAGAAGAAGATTGAAGAACAGAAGAAATCCCCAAGAAAGAAAGAACTGGCTAAAAGAACAAAAAGGAAATTGGATGTTGTTGACAAGGAATTGGAAGATCAATTTCCTAAGGAATCCACTCAAGCTAAAACTCAATCATCAAAGCCCTCTGTGGTATTTGAAGATATAAGGGTGGTGGACCCCTACAGGAACATACATGGAGAGCCTATTGTGCTAAAGGATGAGCCAATAGAGTGGGATAAATTACCAATTCGTGACTTCAACTTGCCAATTCTTACTAAGCCAAGAAGGACAAAGTCAAGGGCAGTCAAGAAAGTGAAGTTGTCACCTCTCAAATCCAAGTCAGTAGTCAAAGCTCAACCCAAGGTCAACAAGGGAGACTACTTGTACTTATGTGACATCAAAGAATTCACAGATCTAAACCTTTATCTGGAGGAGCTGGATGAGGTAAGGGCAATTGATGCATACAGAAACCTACCCGAAAGGTTGGTGTTCAAGTACAAAGGAGGAAGGGAAATTCAGTGGCCTCTTAACAGGATACTTCAAGAAAGCCAAGATGTGTTGATCAAAGTCTATTCATCCTTCAAGAAAAACTTTGGGTTCAATGTAACTGCAAGAAGATTAGTATTGAAGAAGATTGAAGAGCTAAGGAGTGTTAGAGCCAATGATGCACTTCCCAAGACTCTTATCATCCCATACACAGGGAGAAGAGTGCATCTAAGGCCCTACTGGCTGATGGAATTCATGGATGACAAGGGTGTGAGAAGATTCTTCAGATTAGAAGACCAATTGAGTATCTCTAGCAATGAGACTCTCTTGGAGATGCAAGAAATGTTAGATCTCTCAGAATATGATGAATTAGAATTCCACAGGCAGCTCCAGAATCAAATTGAAGAAAACAACAGAAAGCTTGGAAGAAGATCCAGACCTTCAAGAAACTAGAAAAATCTGTTCAGGCTAGAGGAGCATCTTGAACTGACTGTGAGCCAAACCTTGTACATTTTGTTTAAATTGAAGCACTTTCATTTTTATCTACTTATCTTTAAAGATATATGTTAAGGATGTTTTGTAATCATCAAGTGTCTCTTAATTTATGGCTACAATTCCAGTAGACATAAATTGGGGGAGATTGTTATGAATATGTTGTGTACTTGATGATCACTTAAACAAAATGTCTAAGTAGATTTTACTTAGTGAAATTATGTAGCACTCGACGGATAAGAGTTTTAGTCCCGACGGATAACTCATTATAGTCCCGACGGATGATTAACTTATTATCCATCGAGTGAGTAGCTTATGTAATAATAAGTTTGTAGCACAGTGATGTATGCACCTTTGTATAGAATCTGTAGTAGCATATAAGTCATGTTGACTTTAACTAGATATGCAGAATAGGTTGATTAACTGTACATAAGCAATGTCTTGTAATTCTGTATAAGTGAAATGAAGTCAAGTGCCAAAATAGCTACCGACGGATGATTAACAAAGCTTCGACGGATGATCAAATGACTATCAACGGATGTTTAACATAGCAATCGACGGATGATCAATTAAGTCATCGACGGATGATCCGAAAGTCGACGGATGATCATATCAAGATTCAAACATCAGTTGAACAGTAAAAGCTGACACACAGCCGTCGAGTTGGATACAAACACACTGTGGAAGCCCATTAACTGGGTAATAGAGGACGAAAAGCAGCAAAGATCAAGACTGTTAGATTTTATATTTGTCCAGTTCTTTTGACTTTGTAATCTTGGTAATATATAAACCAAGAGAGTAGCAAATAGAAAACTAACTGAGATAGCTGAGAAACATATAAACAGAGAAATCTTTATAAGCACAATCTTTAGCATTTCCTGTATTCTCAGCAGTTCTATTTTGTAAGCAGCTGTGAGCATTTCTGCACACAGAGTCATCTCGATATATTATATATGTCTCTGGTGGAATTGTTTAAATCCACCAGAAAGTTTTTAAAGACTCTTGTTTTTAATTACTTATGTTTTGATTCATTCAAGTTTACATTCCGCATTGTGCTAATCAAAACATATATATCCATAATCGAGTTGAACATTTTTATTTCAAGAAAAAGGTTCAAGAATTCCATTCAACCCCCCCTTCTGTAATTCTTGCTATATTGTTAAGGGACTAACAATATGATCTTGAATATTCAAATCTAAAATTCCTTTTAGCTCTTCCTGAAAGTTGGGATTTGAAGACTACTATTATAAGAGACAACTATGCTCTTGATGAAACTACTCTTGATGAAATTTATGGTATGCTCAAGACTTATGAACTTGAGATGGATCAAAGAAGCAAGAGACAAGGGAGGAAGTGATGGAGAGTTGCTCTTAAGGCTGATGAGGATTCCCCAAAGTTGCTGTCTCAAAGAAAGGCAAAGAAAAAGCTCTTATCACAAAGTCTGATTCAGAATCATCAAGTTCTGATGATGATGATTCAGAAACTGAAAGTTTACCTGAAATAAATGCTGATGAAGAGATGATGAAATTGTGTGCTCTTATGGTGAAGGGTATCACAAAGATAGCCTACAGGAAATTCAGAAAGGGAAAGAAGTTTTTCAAGAAAGGTTTCAGAAAATCTGAAGGCAAAGGTGCAAAGTCTGACAGAGGAGACAACTCAAAAGTCAAATGCTACAATTATGGTGAAAGATGCCACATATCTCCTGAATGCAAGAAAGGAAAGAGTGAGAAAGGCAAGGCACTTGTCACAAAGAAGAAAAGCTGGACATACTCTTCAGATTCTGAAGATGAGGTGAACTATGCTTTAATGATAAATGCTGATGGCAGCCCTGAAACTGCTGAATTAAAGGTACCTCAATCAACTTATGCCTTTCATACTGATGATATCACTGAGTTGAGATTATATCTTAAAACCATGTTTATTAGCTACAGAGATCAAACTTTAACATGTGAAAGATTAACTTCTGAAAATATTGCTTTTAAGAAAAGGAATGATTATTTAGAAAATGAGTTAGTTATGTTCCATCAAACTCAGAAAGAGAGAGATGATGCTTTTTATGTTAGAGATGAATTGCTAAAATTGAATAAATCTCTCAAAACTGAGTTAGAAAAAGAAAAAGAGATTATCAGGACTTGGACTAATTCTGGCTGAATAACTCAGAATATATTAAGTAATGGAAACTGGAAAGAGGGCTTAGGTTATGGAGATGATAAAAGTGAAAAAGGAACTGAACAAATTGAGCCAATTATTGTTAAACAAACTGTTAAGCCAAAGATAAATCATGTTAAGTTTGTAGCTAAAACTGTAAAGTCTGATTCTAAAAAGATGAAAGAGTCTATGACAGAAGTTAAGGAGAAGTCAACTTCTGACAAATTAGAACAGGATAAACCAGCTGAAGTCAACATAGGCTTAATGACAAAGAAGCAGCTTAATCATAAGCTGAAAGAAATAAGGAATGTCAACAAGGTTAAGGCAGCTAGGAAAAATAGGAATGGAAAGGAAGGTGTGAATAAAAGCAATAACTATATGCATATTCCTAATGCTCCTAGAAAGAAATGTTATAATTGTGGAAACTCTAACCATCTTGCTTCTTTTTGCAGGAAGAATAAGAATATAAACTCTTTACTTCCTAAGTCAGGAGTTAAGAGTCAGTCTGTTAGGTTTAAGCCATAAAATCCTTGTTTTCATTATGGTAGTTTATGGTATTCCATTTATACTGGTAAGAAATATCATAGTTTATACTATGATTATTATCAAATAAAACCTTCTTTGAAGAAAGTTGCTTTAATTTCTTCTAGTGTAAAGTCTGATGCAAAGTCTGATATAAGTTCTGATAAATAGCATGTTAGCATAAACTCTGATATTAAATCCGCTGCAAATGCTAACAAACTTAAAAAGGCCAAAGGATCCAAGTAAATCTGGGTCCTTAAAACTAACCATTAGTGGTCTTTGTGATTGTAGGGCAACATGAGAAACATCCTAGTACTGGATAGTGAATGTTCAGGACATATGACTGGAAATAAAGCCCTGCTCTCAGACTTTGTGGAGAAAGCTGGCCCAGAAGTTTCTTATGGAGATGGCAACATGGGAAAAACTCTGGGATATGGCAATATTAATCTTGGGAATGGCATCATTGAAACAGTAGCTCTTGTCTCAGGACTTAAACATAATCTGTTGAGTGTGAGTCAAATCTGTGATAGAGGTTATCATGTGGATTTCTTTGAAGAACACTGTGAAGTTGTAAACAATTCTATAGGCAAAGTGGTTCTGAAAGGTTACTGGCATGGTAACATTTATGAAGCCAGACTTTCAACAAGTTCTGATGGTTCTGCAATCTGTCTGATGAGTATAGCATCAATTGAAGAAAGCTGGAATTGGCACAAAAGACTCTCTCATTTAAACTTCAACAACATGAATGAGCTTGCAAATAAAGATCTTGTGAGAGGATTGCCAAAATCAGTATTTGCTCCTGTTGGCCTTTGTGATTCATGTCAAAAGGTAAAACAAAGAAAATCTTCTTTCAAGAGCAAAACCGAGTTATCAATTCTTGAGCCTTATCACCTACTGCATGTTGATCTATTTGGTCCAATCAATATCATATCTATTGCAGAGAAGAAATATGCTATGGTTATAGTGGATGAGTTCACAAGGTACACCTGGGTGTACTTCTTGCACAAGAAGAATGAAACTGCATTTACTCTAACTGATCATGTCAGACAGCTGGATAAGTTGGTCAAAGATTCTGTTAAAATTATAAGAAGTGATAATGACACTGAGTTCAAGAATTCAATCATGGAAGAGTTCTGCAAAGAGCATGGAATCAAACAGGATTTTTCTGCACCTGGAACTCCACTGTAAAATGGAGTTGTAGAAAGAAAGAACATGACTTTCATTGAAGCTGCACGAACTATGCTTGATGAAGCAAAGCTGCCAACCTCCTTTTGGGCTGAAGCTGTGCAGACTGCTTATTTTACATAGAATGCAACACTCATAAACAAGCATGGAAAAACACCATATGAGATGGTGAAGAAAAAGAAGCCAAATCTGAAATACTTTCATGTATTTGGATGTAAGTGTTTTGTTCTTAAGACTCATCTTGAACAGCTGTCAAAATTTGATCTAAAAGCTGATGAAGGAATTTTTGTTGGATATCCACTTTCCACAAAAGCCTTCAGAGTCTACAATTTAAGAACAAGGGTTGTCATGGAATCTATGAATATATCTTTTGATGATAAGAAGATTACTGGACTTGAAGATTTCAATGATCACGATCAGCTGAGATTTAGAAATGAAGACTTAAATTCTGATTCTGTAAATTCTGATGACTTAAACTCTGATCCTGTAAGTACTGATGTCATTGAATCTGTGGTAACAACTCCAAAGGAAAATGCACATGTCCAGGGGGAGCAAGTTGAAGATCCTACCACATCTCAAGACTCTAAAGAAGTATCAGAACCTGACACTGGCTCTTCAAACTCTGATTCATCTAGTTCTGATGAGTTAAATTATGATAATTCTGAAAGCTCTGATACTTCAAATCCTGAAGGATCCCAGTCAAATTCTGAAGTCTCAGAGAGCATAACTACAGGGGGAGCATCAGAAAATGTTGATGGAGATAACATGGATCATGGGGGAGGATCCAGTTCTAGAAGTCAACTTCAATCTGCAAGGAAGTGGACCAAATCACATAAACCTGACTTAATTATTGGAGATCCTGAAGCAGGTATCAGAACTAGAGCTGCAACATCAAATGAATGTCTCTATCATTCTTTTCTATCTCAGACAGAACCAAAGAAAGTGGAAGAAGCACTTCAAGATGCTGATTGGGTGCAAGCAATGCAGGAAGAGTTAAATGATTTTGAAAGAAATAAAATCTAGACCCTAGTGCCAAGACCAAAGAACAGATCAGTTATTGGCACAAAATGGGTGTTCAGAAACAAAACTGATAATGATGGCATAATTACAAGGAATAAAGCAAGGCTGGTTGCTAAAGGCTACTCTCAATATGAGGGTATTGACTATGATGAAACATTTGCACCAGTTGCCAGATTAGAAGCCATAAGGATTTTTTTGGCTTATGCTGCTCACAAAAAGTTTAAAGACTTTCAAATAGATGTGAACAATGCTTTTCTTAATGGAGAATTGGAAGAAGAGGTTTATGTTAAACAACCTCCAGGCTTTGTAGATTCAAAATTTTCAAATCATGTCTACAGGCTTGACAAAGCACTTTATGGCCTTAAGCAAGCTCCTAGAGCATGGTATGAGACTTTAGCTCAATTCCTTCTGGAAAGTGGATTTCACAGAGGTACAATTGATAAAATACTGTTTTACCTCAATCATAGAAAGGACTTACTTTTGGTACAAATATATGTTGATGATATCATATTTGGTTCTACAAATACCAAACTCTGTGAGAGGTTTGCAAAACTAATGCAGTCAAGATATCAAATGAGTATGATGAGAGAACTCAGCTATTTTCTGGGATTTCAAGTCAAGCAAAATGAAGAAGGTACTTTTATCTGTCAATCCAAGTACACCAGAAATTTACTGAAGAAATTTGGAATGCAAGATTGTTCCACTGCATCCACTCCCATGGCCACCGCAACCAAGTTAGATAAAAATACTGGTTCATTAGTAGATATTACTAACTACAGAGGTATGATTGGCTCTTTACTCTATTTAACTGCAAGTAGACCTGATATCATGTATGCTACCTGTCTTTGTGCAAGATTTCAGGCTGCTCCAAGAGAACCTCACTTAATAGCTGCAAAAAGAATTTTCAAGTACCTTAAGGGTACAGCTGATCTGGGATTGTGGTATCCTAGAGAAACAGATTTTAAGCTAATAGGTTACTCAGATGCAAATTTTGTAGGATGCAAAATAGAAAGGAAAAACACTAGTGGAAGCTGCCAATTTCTTGGAGGCAGATTGGTTTCTTGGTTTAGCAAGAAACAGAAGTCAATTTCTACATCAACTGTAGAAGCAGAATATATTGCCGCATGAAGCTGTTGTGCATAGATTCTTTGGATGAAGTATCAGTTACTGAATTATGGGTTAGAATTTTCTAAAATCCCTATTTACTGTGATAATCAAAGTGCTATTGCTATTACAGGTAATCCAGTTCAATACTCAATGACAAAGCACATCAGTATTAGGTACCATTTCATAAGGGAATATGTGATGGAAGGTACAGTTGAATTGTATTTTGTTTTAACAGATCAACAACTAGCAGATATCTTCACAAAACCACTATTTGAAGCTATTTTTACAAGACTGGTAAATGAACTTGGAATGTTTTCAGGTTCTTTCTCTAAATATGCTTAGTTTTTATTCTCATGCATCAGACTTTATGATCAGTGTTTACAGATTGTCTTATCTTCATGAAATCTGTTTTTTAAGTGAAATTTATTAAATACTGATTGTTATCTGATGTGGATCTTTAAACTCTGATAGTGTTTTGAATGTTCTGTGACTATTCAATCCAATGAGGATAACTGTGCTAGATGCTGACCTAGTAGTCTTTAACATACTAGAAATCCCATGTTTGAATTAGTTGTTTATGTGAAAACTCATTAACACAAGCAAATTCTGATTTTAAGCTTAGTCAAGTTTACTTTGTGTATCTTATTACTAAGTCACAAACTAGATTCTTGCTTCTTATCTGTCAAATTCTGATGTCAGTAAATCTTAAGGATGAACTAAATGCTGATAAGCCTCACTTATCTGAAAAAAAGAAAAGAAAATTAAAGTCAGGTACTCCTTTGAGATCTAGAGTAAATATGTGGAAGCGAAGACCCAAGTGCATTGCTGGTATTAAGTAATACGCAATAGAAAAGCAAATAAATTTTCTTGGTGACTTTTCATATTCTCTGATTACTGGAGAAATACTATGACAACGACATAAATTATTATAAGCAGTCGTGACTCACTTATACTGAGAAGCCACTGTAAAAAGGAATTTCAAAAGATGCATAAAATGAGCACAAACAGTTAAGGTGGACTCTTGCATAAATTTGTTCTATAGTAGACTTCATGATTGATGACAAATTTTAAGCACTTTTCTGAGTTATGCCTTATTTCTAAGATGTACTGAAGTTTATCAGACTTTAATCTTTATATGATATTCTTCTGAATGCACACACTTTCAATCCATATGAATGATGAAAATTACTGTGGTGATTAAGTTATTTTTGACAAACAGTTAAGTATCATTTGCATAAATTCTGAGGACAAGTTCTAATGGAAGTTCTGATGATCAAACTCTAAAGAAAACAAGTCAGTATTTGTATGAAGAATCACAGAGAAAGATATTCACTTTTTGAGTTCAGAAGCCATATTCTGATGATTGTTAAAATCTGATATAAGTTAAGTTCTGATATTAAATCCTGATGGAATCCTTGATGCTTACGTGACATTTTTCTTTACTTGACTTATTTGTGGTACAATATGAAACAGTCATATTTAAATCAGAATATATTTGGGTGAGATAAAAACAGTCATAATCATTATGGGTTAGTGGTAAACGTGTATGTCCTAAAAAACTGCATGTGCACGGTAATTATTGTTTATTTTACGTGCCCATTAACTCCTGCTTTACTTGTTTACTTCCTGTTCACACGTTGCCAAGTGTAAAGTGTATCCCATGCTTCAAAAATATAACTGTTGAGTGGAGAGAGTATATATATAGGGGTTAAAAGTTTTTCTAATCTTTTACTTACTTTTCTATTCTCAATCTCTTTTATTCTCTCTCTCTCTCTAATATTCTTTGAAGCGTTTTCTTTCAGGACTTTTATCAAACACCTTGCAAACACTATCTTTCTCAATTTCTACAGAGATGACACCAAAAGACTTGATTTTAAATGGAGCTAAGTTTGTTCCTAACAACTACTCGTCTATTCTTAACAAGGTTGACACTCCATCGGAACTTCACTTTATTCAGGATTTCCTTACTAATTCTGATATTGGGTATGCTTTGACCCAACCTGAAGAATTCTCAGGAACCCAAGTGCTGGAGTTTTGGAGAAGTGGAATCTATGATGATGGTGGTGCTCAAGGGTCCCCAAGTATCTGAACCTCAACCATCAGCACCTACCACCACTACCCAAACACTTCAATCATCTCAACCTGAATCATCAGCACATACCATCAGATCTTCATCTTCCAGGCCAAAGAGGACAAAGTCTATTCCTCAACCTCCAAAAAAGAGAAGGAAGATGATTCTCAGAGATGAATTTGATAGTGATAAAGAGGAAACAATTGAAGCACGGGTTCATGCATCAGAATCTGTGATAGTTGGAGCTGAGAATGTTATTTATCAGAAAGAAACTGCAACTCAAAGTTCTGATACTTTGAAAAAGAAATCTGTAAGTTGTGAAGCTGCTAAAGCAACTCCTTCATTGGCAAGGAGATTGAAGAAAATGAAGGCTAGGAGGTATTTGGCTAAGGCTCCATCAGAAGATACTGAAGAAGCTGAGGAAGGGGATCAGGAATCTATGATCTCACAAGAACCAATTATCATTGAAGCTCTTCCAGCTCAAGCCAAAGAAAATGCTACTGATACAGTTTTCACCCCTCCTGTCTCTCCTATTAAAGCTACAGATGATGCTGAAGAACAAACTACAACTTCTGAAATTGATATTCACAATTTGAATATACCAAATTTTCTTTATCTGGAAGCTCCATCTACAGAAGCTCAGAAATTTCCAACTCATTTTCCAATTTTAAATGCTGAGATACCATCTATATCAACCACACCATCTCTAGAGATAAATTCTGATGTTCAGAATTTAAATGAAGCTATTCCTGAATCTCCAGTTGCTTCACACACTGTTGTGTTATCAAAATATAATGAGTCTTCCTCAAGTTCTGAAGACAGTGTTTCTGCTGAGACTCCAGTTCCGATTCTGGGAAAGGAAGAATTGGTGAAAAAATTTGTTGAAAAGGAAGCACCTATTCCTTGGGAGGATACTCACAGAGGTGTGGAGTGGACCAAGAAGTGGAATGACACTGATTTCATTCCAAGTTCTAACATTCTGAAAGAGCATATTGCTAAAGCTGATGAGTTGCTCACAAATGCTGATTTAAAGACACAACTCAAGATCACTGCTCTATCTACCAAACATCTTCAAGGTCTACATTCTTCTACTCATGAGAAGGTTGATACACTAAAGGAACATGCTGATAAGCTAGATCTACAGCTTAAGCTTGACAAGAATAGATATATCAGACCTACTCTTGAGAAAATTGAAACCATTGAGAAGATTCAAGAAAAGAAACAGACCCAAATTGATGAGGTCCTGGCTAACAAAGTTTCTCAGAAAGCTCAATTGGAATAAATCCAATCTTCAGTTGAACTTCTTCTTTCTCTCTTACTTCCTGATGATGCCAAAAAGGGGGAGAAGGTAGTTAAGTCCAAATGCCCACCTACTAAAATACTGAAGAAAAGGGATTATAAAAGTGATGACCAGGGAAACTCTGATAAGAGTAGAGGTCAAGGAAAAGTTCAAGGAAAATCTTCTACACAGAACAAGTCAAGTTCTGATGATGTGAATGCTAAAAGTCTGAAGTCAAGTTCTGATAAACAAAGTCTGATGTCAAGTTCTGATATTCTGATTCAGTCAGGATCTAAAGACTCTCAGAAGTTTTTACAAACTCTGAAGCTAAAGGGGAAGCAGACTGCAGTTTTTTACCAAAATCTTAAAATCTAGACAGTTGATGAGGAGATAGCTAGAAGATTATTTCTGAAATAAAATCCAGGAATGGATTTGGAAACTCTCAAGGAGGAAGAAGCCAGATTTGTTGCTGATGCAAAGAAACCTCCAAGGCCTAAGGAAAAAAGCATTGTGATCAGGGAAAAGTCAAATTCTGAGACTTCAAAGTCCAAGACTAGATCACAAACTGAGATTGTTCCTAAGTCAAAAGGGAAAGAAAAGGTTGGTGAACCTTTAAAGATAGAGAAAAAGATAAATTCTTCCATTCCGTTCTATCAAACTACAATGCATAAAAATAATTTGATAGAAGATGAAACTGTTCAAATTCTGAAGAAAAGAAAGGTAATTGAAGAATCTAAAACAACCTCTGACACTGTTCAAGTTGTTCAGAATGAAGAACAACAAGCTAAAGAAGAAACATCAAATTCTGATCAAGTTAATTTGGAGAAGATGACAATTGTTGATAAGAAGAAGCTGTTATGGAAGAAAGCTATTCCAGTTGAACCAAAATCCAATTTCTTAATGAATCAACTTGCAACATTTGGATTGAGATCCAAGCAACCTAGAGATAAAGCTGGATTAGGTTCTGATGAAGAGAAAATACAAACAGGAGTAGAAGTTACTCTAAGAGATCCTTTCATATTGACAGACAAACCATATGAACAAATCAAACAAAAGCACCTTGACAAGGTGTTGTCTACTCAAATCGTGATCGATGCTCATGATAAGGAAAATCTAAAGGAGAAATTGATTTTATTTCTCTATGATGGATTAACTTACAGACTAGCTGATACTGATGTGCTAAAGAAGTCTGTCAGAGAACTTCAACATATTCACTATCTTCTGGAAGTAAAATATGATGTTACAAGAAGATGGTCAGAATATAGTTTGAAGGCTATAAGAGATCTATTTAGAATCTCTGGTACAAAGACTTCTCAGTATATACCAATGATTATTGAAGATGATGGAAGAGAAATTCCTATGCTGAAAAATTCTGCTAAGGTAGAAGTTATTCTGAAAGGAAAATGCTTATGTTATAATGAAAACTCTTCACATCCTAGAGTTACCAGACTTTGTGATGGACTTGAAAGAACATCAATTCAAGCTCTCAGAACAACCATTTATCAGATTGGTGATAGTAAAGATGAAGAACTGATGCAGGTCAAAGCACAGTTAGTTAAAATTCTGAGGAAAGCTGAAGACAAGCTGAAGATAAGTTATCTTGTAACTGTGTACTATATAAACACAGACATAGGCTTACACAATATGTGTTATCATTATCGAGAAGATCATACATTGTAACCTAGCAGCTCTCGTGATATTTGTTCATCACTGAGAGAGAACAGTTCCATTGTAATAGAGTTTATTATATAAAATATATTTTTTTTACTGTTACTTGTGTTCGAAATCGATTTGATTGTATTCTATACTGTATTCAACCCCTTCTATTGTGTTGTGTGACCTAACAGCTCCAAACATTCATCCCTTGCTTCAATCTCCTTCTTTAACTCTGTGATCTCCATTAATTGAGTCTTGTTTCTTTTGAGGAGAATTTTTTTGAAGTTTTCCACATGACTAACTTTAGATTGAAGATCCTTGATTTCAGCCTCTTTGTCAACTTGTGTAGGTACCTTCTTGCCAATCCAAGTATCCACCTTGCTCATCAAATCTTGAACCATGGTCTTGAGATAATTATTCTTATCTTTTAGCTTGTTATTTTCAGCTTTAAGAGAATAATATTCTCCTATAGATACATTCTCACATTCCTGTATGGTTAGTGGTTCCAAAACAATATTTTCAAAAGATAAATTATAGTTACAAGAGTTTACCTCACTCTGATCTTCTTCTGAATCACTTTCTAGGTAGCCACTTTCTGAATTTATCTCGAACAGAATCATCATCAAGTCCAACTAGGGCAAGATTAACTATGTCTCCACTTGAATCATCACCGAAAACTGAGACATCATCACTCCAAGTCATTAGAGCTTTAGCTTTCTTCTTATCCTTGAAGACAGTTTGTTGTTTTGACTTCAATTTATAGCAATCTCGCTTATAATGGTCTGGCTTTCCATATTCAAAGCATGTCTAATCTTTAGAATCCTTGTTGACCTTTTTGTTTTTGGAAAATTTGCCTTTGTCTCTTTTCAGCTTGTTCTTCTTCTCGATCATCTTTCTGATCTTCCTGGATATTAAAGCTAGTTCTTTATCTGATTCATCTTCAGATTCCAGTAAGCTGTCATTAGTGTGAAGAGCTAACTGCTTCATTTGAGCAACTGGAGCTTGCATAGAACTTGATTGGCTTTCCTTGATTTTGCTTTCAAATTGTTCTAATTCTGCAAAAATGGCCAATTGATCCATAGTATCTATAGTTGGAGAGGATTCCAAAGCGGTTACCTTTGGATCATAGATAAATGGCACAACACTAAGTATCTTCATGTTAATTTCCTCTTGAGGGATATGTTTGCCAAGTTGCTTTAAGGCATTCAGATTTGTCTGGAATCTAGCTTGACTTTCTCGAATAGTTTCTCCATCACAAAGCTTGAAATTTCCAAACTCATTCATTAGTTTGCTCAATTTCACCTTCTTTAAGCTCTTGGATCCTTCGTGATAGAATTCCAGAGTATCTCATATCTCTTTAGCTGATTTGCATGAAGAGACTTTATCACACTCACTAGGATATAATCCATTCATGAGAGAATTCCTAGCCTTTCTATTGAAACTGTATTTGAGTAGTTCAGCCTCCGTGAGATCATCAATGTCTTTCACTTTTCCTTCTTTGTCCTTGAATTCAAATGGACCCTTGTGAAAAACTCTCAAAGCTAGTGGCTCCCTGGATAGATACACTTCCATGTGACCTTTCCACCAGTTGTAGTTTTTTGTACCCAACAAAAGAGGTGCTCGGTAATCCGGGGTTCCTTCGGGAAATTTGTCAGCCATTTTGATCGAATACTATTCCTGTTACAGAAAGATTAGTATACCAAAGCTCTGATACCAACTGAAAATACGCCTAGAGGGGGGTGAATGGGTGATTATGGCTAACTAGGATTACTTTTAAATTTTACCCGATAATAGCTTACTGATATTTTACCAACAGAACTATAATTTGATAATGATAGTAAGCTGAGATGACTAAATACAATGCAGAAAAGTGAATAGAACACACAAGAATTTTAGCCAGGTTCGACCCCTAAGCCTTTATGGTCTACGTCCTGGTCCCTTACCAACTTGGTAAGATAATATATTATTGATCAATGAAAGTTATAACTACAAGATACAACAATATATCTCCCTTAATCCCAGCTGCTGATAATGGTTTGCTGAAACCCTGTTTAAAAACCTGCTCTTTAAGTACTATACTACCCCGTAGTACGAACTCCTCTAGCAAGTACCACTAAACCCTTGTTTCCCTTAGCCAACTTATCCAGCAACTAATCAATACAATTTGAACAATACAAATCAAATGATAAAGTGATTACAACTCAAACTATAGACTTTCTTAAATAAAATACGTGTATATAATTAAGAGCTCGAGACTATTTTCAAAACAATAAAGTTCAGGAGTTGTGAGTGTTCTTGCTTGCAATTCGCCAGTCATAAAAACTGCAAGAAACCTCATATATAAACACACATTAACGTTTGAAGCAACCTCAACAAATTACAACGGCTAGAATCCAATTCTACCGTTTAAAATCGTTGGGATGGTTTCCAATGTTCATGTATACGTTAGATAGAAGAGAAACAAAGATGTTCAACGATCAGAAGAAGATAGAGTTTGATAGAAAAACAAACTCTTATAATATAGGAAATTAATTTGAATAAGTTAAAACGAATTATACTTGAGCTCTATATATATGATGCATGTATATTTATTAAAGAAGTCCTTAAAACTGATATATAAGAAGTTCCTATAATATCTCCATGAAATTCGACTTCCTTGTTGAATCTGGACTGTGCATCTTAGCTTGCTGTTATTCTGAAAATTTTGATCATAGCTTGCTGAAATGGATCACTGTCTTATGACAGTTTGCTGTCATGATACTTAAACAACAACGACACTAAACTGTTATATCCTGTAAACATTCTCAAATAACAACATGATGGCTTGCTGTGTTGTGATCATCAAAACTAAGGAGTTAAAGTTGAGACCTCCGAGGTTGCTGGAAAGAAGGTTTGTGATGATGCCGTGGGAAGTAATGTAAACAAGACAATAAGACTTATCGAAAACTGAGGGGTCATGCTCCTCACGGTCGGCGCTGAGGCCTGTAAAGAGGTCATTCAAGTCGAGATCCGACCCTCTAAGAGGTAGACTGGCAGTTCTCCGGTACTTTTCGAGCTTTCCAAGTTTTCAATCTTCCCCAAAATTCTAGTGCTTACGCTAAGAGGTCCAGGAATGAACTTGTTGACCGATGTCTAGGGAGGGCTGGAAGGGTATGTTCGTTGTTTTCATTATCATCATTATTGTGTATTTACTTGACTTATTTGTAGATTTGTACTTGCCGAGAGATTTTATATATATATCTATATTTTTTTTGACTTAAATTTCTTCCTTGAATTTTGTTTATATTTTGGCAGTATTAGTCCGACATTATGCATATTCTGGAAGAGTGTAGAGCTGATGAGGGTAAGAGCCCTCCTTCGAAGGTTGAGGAGGAGCGAGACTTACTGAAGGGAGAAAAGAAGAATCTGGAGAGTGATTTGGGTAAGGCTAAAGGCCGTGTCGCAGAGCTTTCGAAGGCGAGTTCTGGTTACCGGACTAAGGTATGTTGTTGTTTGATTTGTCTTTCAACATTTAACATATACTTTTAGATTGTCTTCCCTTCTGCTTTAATATATACTTTTAAGTATATATATATATATATTTCTTTTATAGATACATATTTTGCTTTGTTAAATGTAGATAAGTGATCTAAAGGTATCAAATGACCGTCTGCAGAAAGAATTAGAAGCTGTAGGGTCTCGAGTGAAGGTAAAGGATGCCTCGCTAGTTGAAGAGACTAAGAGGCGCGAGGGTCTAGAGGCTGAAGTTGCTGCTCTTCGTGAGAAGAATAAGTCCTTGAAAACAGAAAACCTGAACTTGAAATTGAAAGTGGAAAAAAGGGTCGAGGAGATAGCTGGGGCCCTTGGTGACGAATATGGGCGTTGTGTTAAGAGGATGGAGGCTGTTGGCTTCGACGTGTCTGGTCACGGCTTTGCTGATTACCTCCGAGACTATGCCGAAGAGCATAAGGAAAAGGATGCCGACCCATTAAGGTGAGGAATGCCTCGTTGATCGATGTAATTTTTGGATAATGTTTTAATTTGATTAAGTACTTTATGGTTTCATGATGGATTTACGTTGGCCATCTCTTCTGAGGATGACATCTGACTTATTTTGTTATAGCAGGCATATTTTCGAATTCAGTAGTTGTATCGCGTAAGAGTTCTTTAGTTGTTCTATCTTCATAAATTGCCCGTCTTCGTTTCAATATTCAAGTTCTATGGCTTTTTTACATAGTTTCCTTATTTTTGTATGGCATTTTTGGATTTTGTAATTTTCGGTAATCATATCTGATTGTGTGATAGTATTATTATCCTTGTTAATCTTTCTTTCCTTTTCCTCTCTTTTTTGTAGAGATGTGATGTTTTGATTTACCGATCTCTATTACTTTGGACTCTAAATTTGCCCAAAAGTGTTATTTTTCATAGACAAGCTTAAAAGGGAAGATTTTTCCTTTAACGGGGCTCTCATATCAACCCCTTTTCATTAAGACTAACTTTTATAGTCCAATTTGACTTTCTTGTTTTTATTTCCACAATTTATATGACTTAATCTACTGAAAATATTTTTTTAAATGGACAGAGTTCTAAGTATTTTTGGTCGGTGTTCTCTCAAGTGTCGATATACGATAATTTTCTGGTGCAACGACCCCCGCTACTTGATAAGTCCTTCCCATGGGGCTTGAACCTTTCCGTGATGGTGGGCTGTGAAGCTGTCGATTCTCTAGGAATTAAATCTTTTCCCCGAAACTGCTCAAACTTTACTTTTATGCATGTACTTTTTAGAGGGCCCTAATTTGATGGGCTGAAGTTTATTAGTGTAAGGAATATTTGTATTTATGCATGATAAGATATCTGAGAGTAATAAATTACATTGATAATTTAGGGTGATGTCTTAACGGGGACCTCATATCAACCCCTTTTCGTTAAGACTAATTTTTTATAATTAAAGATAGTTTTCATTCATACATTTCAAACAAACTCATTACTGATAAAATTTCTTCAAGTGAATAGCATTCCAAGCATTCTTGATAGGTGTACTCTTGAGCGTTGACAAACGATAGGTGCCTGGTGCAACGACCCATGTCACTTGATAAGGTCCTTCCCACGGGGCCTTGAATTTTCCTGTTATGGTGGGTTAGGATGTTGCCGACTCTCGAGGACTAAATTCCCAACCAAAAATTTCTTAACCTTTACCTTCTTGTTGAAGTAAGCTGCTGTGCGCACTTGTTGCTGAAGAACTCTCTTTGATGCTTCGTCTTTGACTTCTTCCATAAAAATATTGTGAAGTTGGATTCCTTCTCGTGATGCTTCAGCATCAAAATACTCGACTGCAGAGTTTAGAGATACTTCGACGGGAGAGACAACCTCCAAGCTAAAAGCCATTTTAAAAGGAGATAGGCCTGTTGAACTCCTAGGGGTCGTTTTATAAGACCAGAGTACATTTGGCAATTCATCGACCCATGACCTTGGTAACTCGTCAACCCTTTTCTTGAGCCCCTGTAGTATTATCCTGTTTGTTACTTCGACCTGTCCGTTGGCCCGGGGGTATGCCACCGAGGATTTGATGTGTTTTATCTTGAGTTGTGAAAGTGTTTCTGTGAACTTCTCTCCCACAAATTGAGTTCCATTATCAGTTACAAAGATTCTTGGTACCTTAAATCTGAACACAATGTATTCCATCAAAAATTCAATCATCTCCTTCTCGCAGATCTTGGCCAGAGGTCGAGCCTCGATCCAATTTGTTGCATAATCGACAGCCACGATAATGTATTGGGCTTGGTTCTTAGACTTTGGGAAAGGGCCCACGATATCTATGCCCCATTGAAAGAAAGGGCATGGGTTGATAACTGGAATCATTTCCACCGAGGGTTGATGGGACACCGACCCGTATAGCTGACATATTGCACAAAATTTTCACAATCACTTCGCATTGTAGGCCAAAACAGACCTTGCCTTATTATCTTAAGGGCTAAGTTTTTGCCCCTAAATGATCCCCACAGATTCCAGTATGGACTTCAACCATCCATAGGTGAGATTCTTCTGGCTCTAAGCATCGAAGCAGTGGCTCTACGAGCCCACGACGATATAACTTGTTTTTATAGAACACAATAGTTTTTTGCCTTGTATGATATGGATCTGGCTTCACCCTTATCTTGTGGCAGCTTGTTCTGCAAGATGTACTCCAAAATAGATTGACGCCAATCTGCGATAGAGGAGATCTCATTGACTTTCAACATATCGGGGAATGGTGGGCCCATATCAATGGAGGGAACACTTCTTTCCTTGACATAAATTGCCTCTAACGTTGCCACGACGGACGAAGCCAATTTAGATAATGCGTCGGCCCATTAATTATATTCCCTGCAAATATTCTTGATTGTGCATGACGGGACTTTCTCCAACAATGACATGGCCAGTTTCAAATATGTCGACATTCGAGCATCGTGCGCCTTGAATTTACCTTGCAACTATTTCGCGACAAGCTGCGAATCACCAAATATTTATAAAATCTTTACTTCCAACTCAATCGAAAGGCGCAACCCTGCTAGCAAAGCTTCATACTCGGCTACATTGTTTGTTACTGGAAATGAGAATTTCAAAGCATGTTGTATTTTGAAGCCCTCTGGACTGATTAGAATGACACATGCGCCCCCTGATGATGACGTTGAGGATCCGTCGACGTAAAGAGTCCAAGCTTTTTGTGGAAATGATGTTTCTTCAGTTATAGGATTGTCAAACTTGCATTCTATGACAAAGTCTGATAAGATTTGGGACTTCACTGCATTCCGGGGTATATATTCAATGTGGAATTGGCTGAGTTCCACCGTCCAAGCGGCGAGATGCCCGGTCATATCCGGTTTATGCAAAATACGCTTCAAGGGTTGATCAGTCATGACTTTTATAAGTCTGCCTTGGAAATAGTGACGGAGCTTCCTGCTCGCTACCACGAGAGTATAAACTAGTTTTTCCACATGTGGATAACAAGTTTCAGCATCTTTTAGAGTATGGCTGATGTAATAACTGGAGCTTCATGTCCCTCGACATCTTTGACCAAGATAGAGGCTACCGATCCATCGGAGGCTGATATGTATACTTTCAGAGTTTCCCGAGGCAATGCTCTTGCTAAAACTGGCGGGCTTGTCAAAAAGGTTTTCAGCGCTTGAAAGCTTTCTTTACATTGATCATCCCATATCAACTTCTTGTTCTTTGATACTTCTTTGATAACCTTGAAAAAGGGATTACATTTTTTAGAGGCATGTGGTATGAAGCGTCGAAGAGCCGCTATGCAACTAGTGAGACATTGAACTTCTTTAATGGTCGACGGGTCTTTCATTTCAGATATAGCTTTAATTTGTGAGGGGTCTGCCTCGATCCCTCATTGGGAAACAAGAAATCCTAAGAATTTTCCAGATATTAAGCCAAAAGAGCACTTTAACGGATTCAATCTCATGTAATTATGACGAACGTTCTCAAAGGTCTCTCGAAGGTCGATGACATGACCACTTGAAAACTTTGATTTCGTTATCATATCGTCAACATGCACCTCGAGGTTCCAACCCAACTGATTTTTAAAATATTTCATCCATCATGCGCTTAAATGTTGCACCAGCGTTGATTAACCCAAAAGACATGTTTCGATAAGCGAAGACACCTCGGTGTATGATAAATGCTGTTTGTTCCCAATCTTGATCATCCATCCTGATTTGGTTATATCCTGAGAACGCGTCGATGAAAGATAACAGTTCATGACCAGCCGTTACGTCGATAAGTTGATCTATATTCGACAAAGGATAACAATCCTTTGGACATGCTCTGTTGAGGTTGGAGTAATCGACACATATTCGCCATTTCCCATTACTTTACTTCGTTAGGACAACGTTAGCAATTTATGTAGGAAATTTAATCGGCTCAATGAAACGGGACACTAAAAGCCAATCAAGCTCTTCTTCGATAGCTCGACGCTTTTCTTCTGAGAATGTGCGCCTCTTTTGCTTGACAGGATTCTTTTGGCGGTCGAAGTGTAGGGAGTGTCTCGCTATGTCGATTGGTATTCCTGGCATGTCGGATGGTGACCATGCAAATATTACTGAGAACTCCCGAAGCAACCTTTTTAAATCATCTTTTATCTGAGGACTTAGATCTTTTCCCATTTTAACTATTTTAGCCGGGGAATTCTCATCTATCGAAACATCGACCGTCTCACCGACTAGTAAAAATGAGGGATCCCTTGGGATATCGATGATGCTACTGGGGTCTATCTGAACGACCTCTTTGACAGTTTGAGAATCACTATCTTGTTTCTTGGGCACGACGGTAGTAAAGTAACATTATCTCGATATCGCTTGGTCGCCACACATCTCCCCTACTCCAAACTTAGTCGGGAATTTCATCTTTAAATGGGGAATCGACGTGATGGCTTCTAATGCCGAGATTATCGTTCGGCCTAGAATGGCATTGTGGCTTGAGTTTGCACTGATTACGTGGAACTTGACTATCTTCCATACTTGGCAAGGCATCGTCCCGAAAAGCACCGGCAGGTCAATTGATCCGACCACTTTTACCTCATTACCCGTGAAGCCATAAAGAGGCGAATGTGTATTTTCTAGTTTTCTGTCCCTTGTGTCCATTCGCGCTAAGGCGTGATGATAGAGGATGTCGACGGAACTACCATTATCGACAAGGATCTTTTTACTGTATTGGTTCCGATTTTGGCGGTGATAACCAATGCATCTTGATGACCTCTTATGATATTTGGAGCATAGTCTTCATCCGAGAAGGATATGACGAGAGATGGAGATGGTTTGTATTTCTTAGGACATGGAGGATTAACATTACAAACCTCTCGAGCGTATGACTTACGAGAGTTGTTTGACATGCCTCCGGCGGCGTAACCCCCGAAGATTACATCGACTGCTCTGTCGTCTTGTCTTTGCTGAGTTTGGCCCTGTCCTTCGATATAATGGACGAAATGGCCTTTTATGATTTTGGATTCAATGAGATTGCTTAGTTGGTAGCATTGTTCTGTAGTGTGTCCCATATCTTCGTGATAGTCACAGTATCGAGAGCTCGGAGGACGTCCTGGCTTCATCAGCCTCGGGGGTCGAAAGTCAGGTTCCGTTTTTAAAATTGCCAAGATTGTTGCTTTTTCGACTGTGAGTTTGGTAAACTCTTTATCTTTTCTGTCACGGGGCTGCCATTTTCTATCTAAAATGGACCATCGCTGATATTCTTGACCTGTCGGGCTTCGAAACTCTTCCTTTCCAACATCTCTTCTTGGTGGTGAGCGTCGAGGGGATTTGGAGTTATATCTCCGAGATCTCAGGGTCCGGGGGCTATGAGTTCTTGATTTGTCATACTTGTAGTTAGAGCGTCGGGGAGATCTTATACTACCCACAACTTCATGGAGTGTCATCCGGTGTCAATAATTTGAAATACCGCATGCAGGTGCTGGGGATGTTTTTCTATGAGTTCTTCTAGTAAAATGCCATGTCGGCTTCTATCAATGCCTGCTGCTAAATAATTCACCGCCAAAGGCTCCTCTAGGTCTGTTCTCTCAGATATAGCCTGACGAAAGCGGCCTAAATAGCTTCTCAAAGATTCGCTAGGCTTCTGATGCATCGTAATCAGAGATGCTGTGATTTTGCCTCCTTTGTAGTTGCTTGAGAATCTTGTCTGAAATTTAGTCTTTAATATAGTTCAGGAGTCGATCAACCTAGATGGGAGATTATTATACCAACGTAGGGTTGTGCCCTGTAGGCATGTAGAGAAGAATTGACAACGGGCGACCTTTGAGTGTCCGTAAAATGCCATTCGACCGTCAAAGGTGTTAAGAAATCCCGATGGGTCGGTTGATCCATCGAATTGGTCGAGTGCCGGAGTTTTCAGAGTCATGTCTATCTTGGATTTTTCGATGCATCGAGAGAGAAGGCTTTCCACCGGTGCGTCAAATCTTGACTGAGTTTTAACTAGATCCCGCAACTGAGCCATATCTTCCTACACTTTTAGGAACTCCTCCTGTGATATCGAATCTGTTGACATCGACCCTTGTGGGGTTCCCCTTGAAGAGACTGTCTTGGGGCGTCGAGGTCTTGAATATATAGACTCAGTAGAGATTTCCTCTTCGTCATAATAGTAATCCTCATCATCCTCTGATAGCTCCACATAGCCGAGTTCCTCATCACCACCTTCTTTAATCGATGCCTGTTTTAACTCCTACTGCAGACGTTGAATTTCTCTTATTTTCTCTAGGTCCGCCTCTAGTCTTTTGGTTTCAGCCTCTAACATCTTTGGTTCCTCATCCGAACCTTCCATACCCTCTATCTCCTGTTCTCGTAAAAGCTTCTTCTGCCTCAACTTTTGTAAATGCAATCTAGCATCACTGGAGAGCACCTGCTTTCCCTTTTTTGTTAAAACACGAGACCGAGTATCTTTGACGATTCTCCTCTTTCGTTTGACTGGTGGTCTCTGCGCCTGAGAGCCCTCAGGTGGGGGGTTTTCCTCCACCGGAAACAGCCGCCTTGGCTTAAGGGTCGACAGTGCCTTATCTTTTTCCGCTGGATCTGCATGCTCTGGTTTTCGAACAGTTTGAATCTCCGCGGTGTTTTCACATTTCTCTGGATCTGCTTCTTCAATAATCATGTTGGAGTATCAAATTTAAGAGCTCCTTCTAGCGCCAAATGATGACCCTAAATATGAGTTATGTTTATGTGAGGAACAATACTCTTTATTGATACTTATTTTCCAACCTCTTTTAAGTAGGATAATTTGTCTCTATTTATAGGGAGTCTTTAATGGGTTTTTCCCTTTATAATTGAGTCTCTATTAGGTTTTTTATTACAAGCTTATATACTAAAATTTCTATCTGTGGTCCTTCCTTTTTCTTCTTTATTTTCGGGCCCAACAAAACTCAAGTAGCATGAAGCAAAAAAAAACTAGTGCCATTTGTATTAAAAAGATTAGAATCTTTATCGAAGCTGTTTGTGATCGTGAATTGATCATCTGGATTGAAAGATTAGATTGAAGTCTAAAGGTAAATTTTTTGGAACCCACCGGGCAAACATGATGTACCTAGGGTTGGGTCTACTAGCTGTGGTGACCGGTGAGCTCTCGTGAATCTATTATATATATAATACTGCAACATGAAGTTTTGGGGGAACATTTTATTCGTAATTACTATTTTACCCCTGTATTTTATTAAATATTAAAAATTGTTATTTTGGATGGGAATCGAACCCAAGTTAAGTATTTGAAAATTTTGCATATCAACCACTTGAGCTAGAGACACATTTGTGTAATTCTTGATAACATTAAGTGTTGAGATAGAGGTTATTTATTTACACTGTGTCTTACTCTATATTTAATTTGATATTTAATTTAATATATCTATAAAATATAATGATTTGAGGCCTGATTAATTAACTCATTTCTATATGCTAGTTTTATACTAGGGCAATACAACAAGAGTATATGTATTTTAATTGTAAAACTTTTTATTTATAGTTAAATTTAGAGTTCATAGACAACTTTAATAAAAAATTTCGTTTTAAACCCAAATTTCTTGTGTAACATAGCCAACTTATTCTAATCAACGAACCGAAGCATGATATTTTAATCATAGTGCCTTTTTATACTAATTTTATAAAAGAATAATGTAGGATATTCATAAGCATAAAATATACAGTATCGATAGACGTACATTCGATAAATAAATAAACTCATCAAATAAATTAATAATCTCGGTAACTAAAAAAAATTATATTCCCAAATGTATTCATTCATCGAGATTTTATTGTACATGTTTCTGACTGTTCTAGAGATGAGCAAACCCCTAAAAGGTCTCAACTGTGTGTTAAAACCAAAAACTGAAATCGAAACCCAGACCGAACAAAACCGAACCAAACCGCACCATTAAAAACCGAACCAATTAATAACCAAAACGAATAAAAACCGATCCAATAATATGGTTGCAGTTTGATTTTAATATTTTTTAAACCGAATACAAACCGATCGAACCAAACCCTTGACAAATTTTCAACACATATGTAATTCACAAGTCAATTGATTACCCTCCATTTTCATTACTTTGATAATTTGGTTGATTACTATTTTACCATTAAAATTGACGTATAATATATATATATATATATATATATATATATATATATATATATATGTCTTACAACACAATCAAATAATCATGTTTATCCCAACAAGAGCAAAATGTCAAGGGGATAGGCCAGTACAAAAATAACTCGATACTTTTTTTAGTCATCTATGGAAGGAGATCATAAAGAAATAGATTTGAAACGAAAAGACTTAAAGAAGAAGATTTTTCTCTTTACCAAAATATATGTATATCCATTCACGATCTTATAATAAGAGCAGATGATCATTACATATGAATCGATAATTAGTTAAAAGTTATGAACATAAAATCATATTTGTAAATAAATAATTTAGAATCAATCTATACCTCCGTAAGCACATAATATGTGACGTCGAGTATGCCCATGAATTGCATGGGAGAAGTAATTAATACCGCTGATATTTGAACATGGTGAGAAGATAAAAAAATCTTAAAACAACGCACATAACGACCATCGCCCATTTCACTATAATTTTAAAATTTTCAATACTGTTAAAAACTAAAAACATCTCGGTATGAAATGTTTAGCTACCATCATTATTAATAAGCATGCTCTACTTCAATGATTTGGATCAATTTTTCTTGCGTAGTTAATTCAATCATTTATTTTAAAGAGTAAAATGTCTGGTAAAGAAAATTAAAATAATATTTTCCTTTATACTACAATCACTTTGAATATTACACGTTATTATATATTTTTTTATAAATATTCCCATATTCTTCAGCTACAAATATTTGTAAAATATATTTAATAAATATTAAAATATTAAAAAATTAATAGATAAGAAGTGCCCGTGCCTTGCACGGATTTAGGAGCTAGTTACTTATAATCATGAAACAATTAAACTTTGAAATTCAAATTTTCATTAAATAAATTTGGTTTAGATAAACCTTCGTTTTAGGTACCTGTATAGATGCTAAAAAATAAAAATTTTCCGTTGGAACTTCTGAGCAAATACTTTTACAAAACACGATTCTTGAATGAACGATCATGACTGAAACATGTTCCACATTTTATAAATAATATAAGAACAATTTTAAAATTCAGTTTATTTTTAGAAAAAGAACAAGCCAAAGAATAAAAGCTGTATTTGGATTTGTTTTATGATGCTGGCACTGATATATCCACCAAAATCTGGGTATATTCACTTTTGCGAGAGCTATGTATTATTTTGCCATTGTCTTTCTAGTAACTCCATTTGTCTTCGTACAAAAAGGTTGATTACAACAAGTTAAAATTAAGATGGACTCATGCATATCTACTTTGCTAATGCAACCAAATGCATTCTAACAAAAAAGCATTCATATTATTATTTCATTAATCTCAATTCTCATACATATATCTGCATTCTTGTACTTAATGCTGTGAATTACTATCACCGGAACACAAATATAAATCTTACAAGTTTTCTGATTCTAAAATATTATAAACTGTATATGGCTCTCTTTGTTACTCATTCTTGTTTATTTTTTCTGCATATATTTTCGAAGTTCATTGACTGTATAATTAGAGTTAATATTTCAAAATTTTCTTTTCGTAAATTATAATTTTAGTTTCATATTTTGTTTAAAAAATAAAATTTTAAAAGTATTATTTTAACTACATGACTAAATAAATGAGAAATGTGTGTCAAACGCCAAATATAAAAAAATAAATGTAGTATTAAATCAGTTGTTTAAAATTTACATCACATACGCCCCAGTTTTCCTTCTAAAAAAATTAATAAGGGAGACAAGTTTTGTGAAGAATCTGTACTGTTTAATAATAATCAGAATGAGATATAATTTAATTCAACGGTTATCCCCTAATTTTGTTATATATCGCTAAACTACTAAATTGTTAACTAAATATAGTCTCTTATCCTACTAAACTACGTGCACATCTTATCTTATTAAAAAAAATAGAATAAATAAATAGTGTTATCCGCTAAACTACTAAATTCTTAAACTACTAGACATAGTATACTTATCCTACTAAATTACGATAACCGATTATCCTATTATTTTTATTATAAATTTATAACTATTATATATTTATCTAATTTTTTTAATATTTTAACATACCAGGATAAATAAATTTTTTAAATATTAACGAGAACTCATGCATCACACTAATTTTTTACGAATATAAAATAAATAGACGGATCGAGTAACGATAATATCCGAATTTTTACACGTGTGGTTCATCCGTAATCATAATTATTTTTGCACTAATTTCAAGTCGAAAATAAGATGTGAGAGTGAAAATATAATTCGGACAAAATACGTGTATACACGTATGAAGGACATTTTGTAATCTAGGGATTCGACTATTAAGACGCGAGGGTGGGAAAAAGGGAATAAAAACGATACTTATCCAAAATAAAAAAATAGAAACTCAACATTAATAACAATTACTACGGCTATAGAAGTTTAAGTGGGTAATGATACGCACGCACCTCATGCTCCTCCCAAACTCAGTATATAATACGCATGCACATGCTCCACCCAAACTCGCTCTCTTTGTCTCTCCCCTCCTGCATCAAGATTTCATTGGTAATCGTGCCCGTCTTTTTTTTTTAACACACTTTTATGTTGGAATAATCTTAAATTTAGTTATTAATTATTTGTTTATTTAATTATTAGATATTTAGCAATAGATTAATTATTAGAGAAAAATATTAATTTAGAATTGTTTAGTAGTGGGGTAGTGGAGTAGTGGAGTTATGGAGTAAATTATGGACATGTAATTTACCCATTAATTAGTAGTGGTTAGTTTTAGTAATAGTTAGTTTTAATATGTTTGTAAAGCCTATATAATGGCTAGTTTACTTGAGTTTTAGAAGAAGAAAAAAGTAAGTAAAAATAGCAGTACAAGTTCTCTGCAAAATGTAGGTGTCTTTTTCTTCTCTAAGTTTTTCCAACATTGGCATCAGAGCCGTATGATCCGGGGCTTATAAAACTCTTATAAAAATACACATATACATATATATATTATCCTTAATATTTTCCATGGCATCAAACAATTTCTCCGTCTCTATTCCATTATTCAAAGGAGATCATTATAATTCATGGGCTATCAAAATGAAATCATATTTGAAAGCTATGAGTTTGTGGGAAGCAATCGAGAGTGATGTTGAGCCAACCCTTCTTCCACAAAATCCAACAGTAGCCCAAATCAAAAAACGTGATGAAGAAGTGGCTAGAGAAGCAAAGGCACTTTCATGTCTACATTCGGCTGTGTCGGAAGAGATCTTTACAACTATTATGAGTTGTGATACTCCTAAAGAAGCATGGACAAAAATTAAGGAAGAATTTGAAGGCAATCAACAAACCAAACTGATGCAAATTCTGAACCTCAAGAGAGAGTTTGAGATGATGAGAATGAAAAATAATGAAGGCGTCAAGGAATATGGGAGTAGGTTGATGTCCATTGTTAACCAAATCAAACTACTTGGTGGAGATTTCTCAAGTCAAAGAGTAGTGGACAAACTTTTAGTGACTCTTCCTGAGAGGTATGAAACTAAAATTTCCTCACTTGAAGATACTAAAGATCTTTCGAAATTAACTGTTTCAGAATTGATCAATTCACTTCACGCCGTGGACCAAAGGAGATCAATGAGGGAGGAAGAAATTGGAGGAAAAAATGAGGGACTGCTATTAGCTAAAGCTTCATCCTCAAAAGGCACAGGTAACAAAGTTCAATGCAACCATTGTCATAAGATGGGACATGAAGAAAAAGACTGCTGGTACAAAGGAAAGCCACAATGCTACAAATGCAAAAAATATGGGCATCTGGCAAAGAATTGTAGATTTCAGAATGATGAAGAAAGGATGGCACAATTGATCGAGGGAGAACCACTCCTTTAGAGTTGTGGAGAGAAAGTGCTCCAAAGTGTTTTTGGAGAGAAAGTGCTCCAAAGTGTTTTTGATGAGATAGTGCATCAAAATTGATGGTGGTGAGAAGTGCATCACAGGCGAAGAGAAAGTGCTTCGTAAATTTAAGATTATGGGGTGAATGTTGGAATAATCTTAAATTTAGTTATTAATTATTTGTTTATTTAATTATTAGATATTTAGCAATAGATTAATTATTAGAGAAAAATATTAATTTAGAATTGTTTAGTAGTGGGGTAGTGGAGTAGTGGAGTTATGGAGTAAATTATGGACATGTAATTTACCCATTAATTAGTAGTGGTTAGTTTTAGTAATAGTTAGTTTTAATATGTTTGTAAAGCCTATATAATGGCTAGTTTACCTTGAGTTTTAGAAGAAGAAAAAAGTAAGTAAAAATAGCAGTACAAGTTCTCTGCAAAATGTAGGTGTCTTTTTCTTCTCTAAGTTTTTCCAACATTTTATTCACATGTTTTATAGCTGCCATATTTTCTATCACCGTGTCTTTTTGGTGTTTGTTTTGTTTTGATACATACATTAGCTAAAATTGTTGTACTCCTCCGTGTTCGAAGTATTCTGAAATTTTGGGTACTCCTGGAGTACTGTATTTTTGATATATTCAGTCGAGTACTTGTTTGAGTTATATATTTTGACTGTACTGTCAGTATTAATTATGTTCCATAGGGCGTGTAGAGTGTCTATGTCATACGGAAGACCGATACATGTTGGCACATGTTTATGTACATCGATGCTGTGATTTCGTCATAAAATATTATTTTGACTGTACATATTTTTCTTCTTGTTCTAGTACTGTTTATGTGATATAGTATAGACTTCTGATTAGGTGTGTGTTTTTTTCTTACCAGAGTTGATTGAATATTTCGGTCTTTTATCGTAATTTTGAGACTAGAGATATGGACAAAAGTTTTGTATTGTTATTTGGGATTGTGGTTATGTGCTGTGGTGCTGGCTCAACGGATGCGATTTATATGAAATATAAAGATCCGAAACAGCCTATAAATGTTCGAATTAAGGACCTTATGACCAGGATGACTTTAGAGGAAAAGATTGGTCAGATGGTGCAAATTGATCGAAGTGTGGCCTCAAGTGAGGTCATGAGAAATTACTCTATAGGTATATTGATTCTTTAGAATTGAAATTTATGGTGAATTTGCGAGACAAAGTATATTATTTTAGCACCTTTCTTTATTATATGCAGGGAGTATACTGAGTGGTGGAGGAAGTGTTCCAGCTGAAAAGGCATCTCCTGAGATGTGGGTTGGCATGATCAATGATTTTCAGACGGGATCGTTATCATCTCGGCTTGGGATACCAATGATTTATGGGATTGATGCTGTTCATGGACATAACAATGTTTATGGTGCTACAATTTTCCCTCATAATGTTGGCCTTGGAGCTACCAGGCAAGCTGATTTTGTTATATGCTTGCTTGTTCTCACATGGGTTTTTGACCATCTAATATATCATCTGGCTTTTCTTTTATTAATGGATTCAAGTGACCTTTACTTACTAGCTTCACCATCTTACATGAGTATGATATATCAGTCCGCGTTTCAAGTATAGAGGAATATAATGAGCTTCATTCATTAGCTTTGTGTTTATTTTGGCAACTTATAACTTTTTGTGAATCTTGACATAGTATAAAGTTATCAAAAAGTTTTTGTTCACATTATCAAACAAAATTGGATAGAGAGATCAAGGTAAACTTTTCGGTCGAGACTCTAATGGAGACTGTTTCAGTGGTCGTCTTGCATGAGGATAAAGAGATTAATTTGACTAGAAATCTCCATAGTAATAGATAGTGATACAATGTATTGCAAATTTATGTTCTTCTCTTAACCTCATTTAGTTTCTGTTGAGCAGGGACCCTATTCTGGTGAAAAAGATTGGGGCCGCAACTGCTCTTGAAGCTAGAGCAACAGGAATTCCTTACGTGTTTGCACCTTGTATTGCGGTAATAATTTAATTTAGAGAATGTAACTGCTAAACCAATATGGTTGTGTGGGTTGTGTCTTTCTAAAACCGTACTTCTTCCATGGACAGGTATGCAGAGACCCAAGATGGGGTCGTTGTTATGAAAGCTACAGTGAAGATCATAAGATTGTTCAGGCAATGACTGAGATCATACCAGGATTGCAGGGAGATATCCCTTATAATTCTCGGAAAGGTGTTCCTTTTCTCGCTGGACAGTAAGTACCCAAGTTTGTTTGATATATGTTCCTTCAATTATTTTGTCCTTTACTCTGCTTCACATAAAATTTTCATGATGTTTCTCTGCAAAGACAATTTCTGGTAATAATCTTTTGACACGACCAGTTATATTGATGCATCAAGATCTACCTTAATGTTTATAATTGTAGAACAATTATGGATATAAAAAAATTATATTAATTTCTTGATAAGTGGTATCCATAGTGTTCCACTCTCAGTTGCGTAATATGGCAGACAGTGGCAGTAATGATTTTTTATCAAAAAACTTCAACATCACGTATGTTTTCAAATCTAGGTTTTGCACTTTAATTTTGTTAGTTCAGACTAGGTGTGAGCTTACAGAAGTGGTAGCTAACTTTGATTTTGATCTGTTAATGTTACTGCTATCTGCCAAAGATGAAGCAAAGTTTAATAAGACTTCTCTTCTCAATAATAGATCAGTCTGCTACTTTTTTTTTTATTTAGCTTTGCAGTATAGTTTGATTTTGGTATGTGGTTGAATGATTTAGTAATCAGGAACTCATCTTTTGGACCATTGTTTGCATTTTTCTAAATCAAAAAATTAAAGGCAATTGCTTGAAAGAATTGCAATGCGTAAAAACCAAATGACAAGATGGACCAATTTGTTTATTCAAGATTCAAATCTTGACTTGGTGATGTGCAATGTTATAATGAGTTAGATTACCGCCGTGATAGTTTTAAAGAGCCGACCAGTTGACCATACTGAATAAGTGAATAGTGCTCAAAATACACTACTCATCACAGCAATTCATATTGAATTGTAGGCATCAACTTGAAATAAGTTGCTATGCAGACTGATTATGTTTGTATGCAAAATTGAACAATAACAATGTCTAAGATATCAATAATCTACTTCAGCAACTCACCTCATTGTTTCATTTTGTTGTTCGTGTTTGATTAAATAGACGAAAGGTTGCAGCATGTGCTAAGCACTTTGTGGGGGATGGTGGAACAAACAAAGGCATTGATGAAAATAATACCATCATAGACGCTCATGGACTGTTCAGCATCCATATGCCTGCCTACTACAACTCAATTATTAAAGGTGTGGCAACAGTCATGGCATCTTACTCAAGCTGGAATGGGGTAAAAATGCACTCTAATCGGGAACTCATTACTGGTTTTTTGAAAAACAAACTACAATTCAGAGTGAGTGTACATCTCTAATTAAATTCGACTTGGGATTGTCTTGCCTACCACAAAAGATCACCTTGTACTTGTTAATTTCTTTTTTTAGTAATGGACTAAATAAATCAACTGCAGGGGTTTGTCATCTCAGATTGGCTGGGTATTGACAGAATGACAACTCCGGCTCATGCTAACTACACATGGTCCATTGAAACTGGAGTGAATGCTGGCATTGACATGGTCTGTTCCTATGTTCCCTGCTCGTAGTCTCATAGATAGATTAGATTAATAACTGAAATAAAATTATTGCAGACACGCAAACATGATCATAATATAGATGTAAACATATTGCAGATTATGGTGCCATACAACTATACAGAATTCATTGATGGTTTGACATTCCTGGTGAAGAATAAGTTTGTTCCTATCAGCAGAATCAATGATGCTGTAAAGAGGATTTTACGGGTTAAGTTTGTAATGGGTCTATTTGAGAATCCGTTGGCTGACTATAGCATGACGAAATATCTAGGAAGCAAGGTAAAAATTAACACTTGACTAAATTTCAGTTGATTTATTTATCATCCCGTGATTTTGTTTTCTATGACTACACACACTCATCTCAAAAACTGTACCTTGGACAGGTACACAGGTCACTGGCAAGAGAAGCTGTGAGGAAATCTCTTGTGCTGCTAAAGAATGGTAAATCTGATAATAAGCCATTGCTACCCTTGCCTAAGAAGTCCTCGAAGATATTAGTAGCAGGAAGCCATGCAGATAATATTGGGAATCAATGTGGTGGGTGGACCATTACATGGCAAGGGAAAAGTGGCAATATCACAACTGGTAAATTTACTACTTCCTTTTGATACTTAATTCTGGGTAATAAACTTCTAATCATTATTTTGGATGAATAAATAGTCAATTTACTTGATGAAAATGTAAGGTAAGTGTGGGTGGGCGTTTTCAATTATCAAATACAAAATAATAATTTCCTACTTGCATGTGCAGGAGGCACAACAATCCTCTCTGCCGTAAAGAAAACTGTTGACCCAGAGACAGAAGTTGTGTATCAAGAGAACCCCAATGCGAGCTTTGTTAAGTCCGACAAATTCTCTTATGCCATTGTTGTTGTGGGAGAGCCTCCTTACGCTGAAACAGATGGAGATAATATGAATTTAACTATTCCTGAAACTGGCCTTAACACCATAAAAAATGTTTGTGGAGCTGTGCAATGCGTTGTTGTCCTAATAACTGGTCGTCCTGTAGTAATTCAACCATATCTCCCCAAAATTGATGCGCTTGTAGCAGCATGGCTTCCTGGGACAGAAGGACAAGGTGTTACAGATGTTCTGTTTGGAGACCATGGTTTTACAGGCAAGCTCTCGAGGACTTGGTTTAAGACTGTTAATCAGCTTCCAATGAATGTTGGCGATGCACATTATGATCCGCTGTTCCCGTTTGGCTTTGGGCTCACAACTAAACCTACGAAGGCCACTTAGGGATGTTACTACTATCGTTTTACAGTTGAAAAACAATCAAACTTTTGACCAGTCATCACTCTGTATTAGTCATTAGATGAGATTTTGATATGCTGGGGTAATTATGCAAAATAGTTGATATACAAATATATTTCTCAATGTTTATGTTTAAATTTAGATAGTAAATTCTTGAAGTTTTTTCACAAGCAATACTTAATTATGCACAACCAGACAGCACTAGAAGGAAGTAAACTGTTACCAGCATATTCAAGGCAAAAGAACAATGATTTCTTATTTGAGACTGAAAAGAATAATGATCGTAAAAAAATGTTAACTTAAAACTTTCTCTATGATTTCTTTGTCTAGTGGAAGTTTACATGTACTTGATATAAGATTTGGTAAACATGATCCTTGTTTGGAAGTACAAACATTAATAAAGAGAGCATCAGGCTTTAGGATATGTTAATTAGCTACTGCAGATGTTATTTCAAGCACACCACACATCTCAGTTTCTTCTATACTCTTCATTAAAACATGCAAAACATTTTAATACGCAAAACGATGATTCTTGAAGACTTTAGGCAGGGACATGATTGCCCTCTTCCCTCTCTTTTATCAGCGCCAGAATTTCTGCTTTTTCTTCTAGGAGCACTTCAATCTTGGAATTTATCTTCTCTAACTTCGCCTTAAGCTTCTCCAGATCCTTCCCCTTGTTTTTGCCCTCTGGTTTTATTTTCTTCTCTTTCTTTTTCCCCTTTTCTTTCTTATCCTTGCCTTCCTCGACCTTTTCCTCCACTTTCTTTTCTGCTTCTTCCTTGGACATCTCGTTTTCTTCATCTATCCTTATTTCCCTCGAGGTAGCTTCAACCTCATTTTCATCTTTGTCTTTCTTTTCCTTCTCTTTCTTATTTCCTTCTTTCTCTTCATCCTTTCCTCCCTTCTTATCTTTTTTGTCTTTCTTCTTCCCCTCTTTCTCTTCATCCTTTCCGCCCTTCTTATCTTTTTTGTCTTTCTTCTTCCCCTCTTTCTCTTCATCCTTTTCACCCTTCTTATCTTTTTTGTCTTTCTTCTTCCCCTCTTTCTCTTCATCCGTTTCGCCATTCTTATATTTTTTGTCTTTCTTCTTCCCCTCTTTCTCTTCATCCATTTCGCTCTTCTCTTTTTTGTCTTTCTTTTTCTTCTTCTCTATATCCTCTGTGTCCTGAAATTCATCTTTCTTCTTTTCTTTATCTTTTTTCTTTTCTTTCTTCTTTGACTCATCTTTTGAGTCGTTCCCTTCAACATCTGCATGCTTCATTTTTCCCTCATCATGCTTCTCTTCCTTCTCCGCAGTTTCCTTATCATCCTTTGATTCCTTCTTCTCCTCGTCTTTTTTCTTTTTCTTCTCCTCTTTACCTTCCTCCGATTTTCCCACATCATCTTTCTTCTTTTCTTTTTCGTTGCCTTCTTTATCTTTTTTTTCTTTCTTTTCTTTCTTACTGCTGCCATCCTCCTCATGGTCTTTCAGTTTCTTTGCCTCCTCATCTCCGTCCCTCTTTTCCTTCTTAATTTTAATGTCCTTGTGCTCTTTTTGTTTATCTTCTTCATCTTTTGACCCATCTGTGTCGAGAGACTTAGGCTTCAGTTCAAATTCCACCTCAGTCTTCTCTTTCGTAGTTTCGGTGGGAGTTTTGGTCTTGCTCTCTAGTTTAACATAAAGTTCTTCTTTCACTACCTGTTCATTGCCTTGCACATTAATTTCAACTGCATCTGCCATTTTTGTGTTTTGTCCTTGCGTCACTATTTAAAAAAGCGAAAGAGCATCAGAAATTTATGATAAATATGATACTGCTTGAAGCAAGCAACATAACATTTCAAGCTAACAACACAATGACAGCAAAAAGTGATTTTTTTGACATGAGGAGCAGTTAACACTATCCATTATCCAAGATGCAAGTTAAACATCATACATTGTACATACTAAACAGAAAACAAGGATACCTGCCTCGATATGGAAGTTGGTGAATATGTACTAAAATCAGAATTCTAAAATAAGCTGAAACGGATGGAAATTCATAAGATCTGAACAGGAATGTAATGCATTAGATTTATCAATCCTACACACAGTCTTGTTACGGAAATGTTATCATGGTCATGAAAACATGACAAAATTCAACACAGATTCTCATTGGTGTTATATATGTTCCTCAATAGTCAATACTAATTATGTTGACGGTACTAATGGTCAATGACACTCAAAATATACATATCATGTAGCCATCTCGTAAATCAGTTATCTCTTCATATTTAGACAGCCGTAAATGATGATACATAACTTAAGACAATCAAGCCACACATGTATACTTTAAAAGAAAGAGCTAATGAGCTAATCGAGAGATGTTGCAAAGTAGTTACTCAATTTCAGAATAAAAATAGGCATATCATTTAGAATTTTAATCCAGTATTTGTGCAAATTCTTAAAAACTACAACAGTGATTTGTAAAACTAAATAAAGTGATAGAGCAATTGAATCTCACCATAAGGTCCATAACAAAATAGGAGCTGAGATAATAAAACAAGTAGCAAGATTTGAACTAGCATAGCATATACTATATAAACCAATCATGTAAATATTGATGCTGATAGATACGCTGAAAATAGAGATCAATTACCTGAAATAAACAACGAAGAGAAACAGATCTTGCAAACACGCTTGGTTGTATATATGAGATTGATTGATTGTGAAGGAGTTGGTGGTGTTGTTGTGTTTATATTAGCAGCAGGGGCAGAGCAGAGCCTTCGATGCTAGTGTTTGTAATTGTAATAACGTGGAGACACCGCGTGTTCAGACAACAAATGCGAACAAGACGCGCTTCTCTTCAAAGTCGGTCATTTTACGCTTATCCCCTTGTCCCTTTTTTTTTTCTTTTTCCCTAGCTTATCTCTTAAAGTTTTTTATCTGAGAAAGTACTAACGTTTCTAAAGTTTTTGATAATTTTATTATTTTTTGATTTTTTTTAAAAATACAAGGTCAATCAAAATCAAACAGACATGTAATTAATTGAAATAGTTTTTCAATTACGTTTGAGTTTCTACGAGATGAAGGTTGCATCTAGTTGAATCGAACCGCCGAAAACCATATTTTTACAATATATATATATATATATATATATATTTACAATTTTTTTATAAAATGATAATATCTTTGCAAACATATTTTTGGTCTTGAGTATTTTTTTAAAAAAACTATTTTTATTTATAAATTTTACTAGTAGTTGTATTTATCCCGAATAAAACGTGATTTTATATTTATATTTTGATGTTATTAAAATTTAAAATTTATTTTTTTATATTTAATGGTATAATTAATAAATCTCATATTATTAATATTTTCAAATACTTTTACTTCATTATCGATGATACTACCTGTTATGCCCAAAAATTGGTATAAACAATATTTAGATTAAGATTAATAAAATGAGCAGAATTAAAAGAGAAGCCTGAAATCTAGGAAGAAGATAAGATTGACTTTCCATAAATAGAAGGCGCGCCCTAAGAACGCGCCTCATTGATTGAATAGCTGATTGACAGTTGTGGTTATCATGCTTTAAAGGCGCGCCCTCCAACAGGCGGAGGAGGCACGCCCAGTTATCGAGAAGGAGGAGAGAATTTTCTTAATTGAAACCTGTAGTGTAGTGAGCCTAAGGGCGCGCCTTGAGCAAGGAAGACTCTTTGGACGGGTTGTTTGGACATGATTGCTTTGGCAGACTTGCTTGATTTAGACAGAATTGAAGCGAGCCCTAAAGATGAATAGTTTAGGGCGCGCCCTATGATGTAGAATGATATAAGAAGAGACCAAAGGCTGGTAACACAGGGCGGCGCCAACATACAGAGATGTCAGGGCGCACCCTCAACTTTTACTTGACATATAAATATAGCTTTTATGTGCTGCTTGGATGGATTCTCTGGAAGACTCAAGGAAGATAGAGAATGTTATTACTAACCTATTTGATGCAGGTACTCTATTGAAGAACTCCTTCCTGTAGCATATCTACAGGAAAGGCGGTGTCCGTGGTCAGAGACCTCCAGGGGTATGCCTGGACTGAAGACCTCCTCCTGTAGTCAATGGGTGTCCTCATTGGGGATGTGGGGTGAAAGCTGGTGTGTGCTTTGGGAGCTCTGTCTCTGTAGTCAACGGGTGTCCTCGTTGGGAGACTTTGGAGTATCCTGCACTTTGCACCCAAAAGCTTGGGATCACTTGTCCTGTAATCTGGTAGGGGCTCCTTATCGGGGGACAAGGATGCGTCCAATATTTGGGGTGAACCACGGCTATACCTGCGTCCACAGATTAGAGAAACAGCTGATAGCGGAGGGTTATCCTTGGTCAGGGAGATGCCTCATCCATGAAGTCTCGAAGCCGTGGACGAGCCTTGGGCCTTTGTGGTTAGGCCTCATCGGCGGACATTCCTAAAGCTAGTAGAAGACGGTTTCCAGTGGGCTTTCCATTGGGCCTCGGGATAAGAAATCTAAGCCCATTAGGTTTCTTGTTCCCCAAGAACTACGTGGGCTTGATCCCCTATAAATAGGGGTACGTAGGCACATTGTAAGGGGGGAGAAGCGAGAGCGCAAAGGAGCCACCACTAACCCTAAGCAATCTCAGCCCCCAATAATCAACACCACCAAACACTGTTCATCTTTTCCGACGAATACCGTTCATCAGATCCACCGACTACTCTTCACGTTTTCGACAAAGAACCGCCATCACAGATCTTGTTTCCGGCTACTAACCTCAAGTTTTGTTGTTCCCAAATTCTTCCGTCAACAAATTGGCGCTAGAAGGAGGGGCCTCGAACAAGATCTACATCTGGGAGGAAGGATGTCTCAATATCACGATGGAGGTTTTTACGATGGAAGTTCTGAAGAAGATTCCGATCATGGCTATGAATATGAACCCTACGTTCCGCCAATGACTGACCATCCCACACCGGACGTTGGAGAACAGCCGCCTGTGCTCATCAGTAACGCCGACTTGTTGGAACAACTGTATCGCATGGGCGACGCTTTGAATGGTTTCGATTCAAGGTTAAGCACCGTGGAACGACGCAAGGGCAGGAGGGGTCTTCGCCACAACCGAGCGGCTCAGGCGCCTAGAAAAGCACCCATGACAGATAGGGATGTGAGGGCGTGTGCCGATAACCCCGCGATGCCTGGACTATTCTAATGACACGTCCCCGATCGTTGAGCTAGTGGAAGAAGATGCTGATGGACGGGAAATTCTGCGAACAGATAACCGGGGAACCACCCATCTGCACCGCTCTGGACGTAGTCTCGAGGAACGCCGGCAGGCGGAGTCAATGCCGGAGAATCAGCCACGAGGCTTCGCAGCTCTGAAAGATCGCTTGGGGATTCGCTTTGGCGATGACGATTTGAGAATGGTGTTACTTGAATGGCAGAGAGAAGCTGATCGCGGAGATGTGATGCCCCATGATACAACGTGTGTGCCCCTGAATTCCCAGGAAAATCGGGAGCGGCACCGCGATCCAACGCGTGTGCCCCTGAATTCCCAGGAAAATCGGGAGCGGCACCGCGATCCAACGCGTGTGCCCCCGAATCCCCAGGAAAATCGGGAGCGGCACCGCGATCATGAGAGAGCTCCTCCCCGCAGATCGCTGGATCGATATGGACGTGGGTATGGAAACGATCGATGGAGAAGGCCTCAATGGAGAGAAAGAGGTGGAGGCCGAGGCAAATATTTAGACGGATACCGTCGTGGCAATTACCGCGGACACCTTGATTCCGGCTGGAATAACCAAGCAGATGGCTATGATTATGTGGAACATGATGATCCCAGGAATATAGAAAACTATGATCGCGGTACGGTTCGAGGCCGCGACCAAGGTGGGGAAGAGAATCAAGGGAGAAATCAAGAACGAAATCCTGAAATAATTGTAATACCTGAAGACGCTTAGAATACAAACCAGCAGCAAGCCCCTCCCGGGGGGAATCAAGTGGAAATACCTCCATTGCAACCCCAAGGTCCGCAGCCTCAAATGCAGACCATTCCCGGCGTGGGAACTTTCAATGTAGGAGATCTGAAAAGGCTACTTAACCATCTCGAAGGCAGGGTGACGGCTACAGCTGAAATCCCTTCCCCATTCTCGGCAGCAGTAAGGGATGCACAATTGTCGGCCGGGTATCGCAACACTACTAGCGATCTCCGTTTCCACGGAAACTCAGATCCGGTGGAATTCCTGGGTCGTTTTAATATAGAGATGGATGTGTACCAAGTCCCGGACTTGGCTCGATGTCGTCTCTTGGCGGCAACCTTTAGAGAAAGTGCCCAGCAGTGGTTTCAAAAGCTCGGGCCAGGGGTGATCACCTCATGGGATCAGATGAAGAATTTGTTCTTAACTAAGTTTCAAGCCGCGGTGAGATACGCTCCCTCTGTCACAACTCTTGCCAATGTTAGGCAAAGAGAAAATGAAAGCTTAACATCGTACTTCAAAAGGTTCAACGCCGAGTCTACTAGCGTGAGGGGGGCGTCAGACGAAGCCTTAAAAAGTTTCTTGATCGCAGGATTAAGGGTTGGTTCAGATTTTTGGAAGCACTTGCAAGGGAAAGATCCGGCCACTCTCGCAGATGTCTTCGCTTTGGCGGAATCCTTTAAAGCTATAGAACAATCTTTGGCAGATGTACAACCAACCTCACAGTCGAGTCAGAGAAACAAAGGAAGGAAGAGGGATAGGTCACCAAGCCCGAGATACCGAAGGGATAGTCGAAGCCCAGACCGGATAAATACAGCAAGCACAAGGAGGGGATGGAGCCCTCCCTCAAACTATGACTACAGGACAAGCCGGTACACACCTTTGGTCGCATCTATCGACCATATCTATGAGGTAAACAGAAATAAAGGGCTATTTAGAAAACCTGAAGCTTTATCATCATGGCAAAGCAAAGACAAGAAAAAATATTGCGAATACCATGAATCATCTGGACATAACACGTACGAGTGCCGACATTTAAAAGACGAAATTGAAGCGCTTATCAAGGAAGGATACCTCAGAGAATGGGTAGTCAAGGAAGTAAGGAAGCACAAGGATGACAGGACAAGGGAATAGGAAAGACGAGCCCCACGCGGGACAAACAATGATACCCTGGAGGAAAATAAATTTATCAGAGATGGCAGTATCCGAACAATCTACGGTAGAGATCCCAGAATGGAATGAAGCAACCGAGCCTTGGCAAAATACGCTAGGGAAGCCCGGCTCAGGCCTCTCACAGATATTCATAGGGTGGAAACCCGACCACCCAAGGTGTTTAAGGGTGAGTCCATGGATATCACTTTCAGAGAAACAGATGCCCGATGGGTACATCACCCACACAATGATGCGTTGGTTATTTCCATCCAAATCGGTACAAAGAATGTCCATAGAGCCTTTGTGGACAATGGAAGCTCAGCAAACATCCTCTATTACAGCACCTTCAAAAAGATGGGACTGCCTGATCAGGATATGTCAGGGGAAGACTCGTGGGTCTATGGTTTTTCAGGTGCAGGAGTTAGAGTCATGGGGTCAATTTGACTCCCATGTACACTGGGGAAAAGCCCACTGTCGATAACAAAAATGCTCGAATTTAAGGTCCTGAATCAGGAATCGTCCCACAACGTGTTATTGGGACGACCTTTTCTGCGGGAAATGAGAGTCATCACTTCAATTCATCACCTAACTATCAAATTTCCAATGCCGAATGGAGTGGGAAGTATCAGGGGTTCCCAATATGACTCACGGGAGTGCTACATGCAAGCAATGAAAGGATTCAGAAAAGACTCCCACGCCGATGATACTCCGGACGTGGATCGGGAGAAAAACATTGAGCAACCAACCGAGGAAATCCGAGTCCACTATTATGTTGAGCAAGAAGAAGAACATCCCTCTGAGTTGCCCTCGACAATGTTGTACTTGGAAGAAACAATCAGAATTGAGATGTTGGAAGAAGAAGAGGAGGCGATGGATACCATAGTCCAAGCAGATTTCCATGGGGAACGTTTAGAAGGAAGATTTGATGTCTTGCAAAGCCTCGAACAAGGTGATGCCATTCCTCTTGCAGGAGCACCCTCGCTCGCAAAACATACTGAAAAAGTTGATGACTCTACTACGCAAGGCACACCTCCCGAAGGGGATGCACCCTCTCTACAAGACCAGGAGATCTATAATCCCCTTGACTTGGATCCCCGGATACCAATGCCGACGGAAAAGATGGGGCCAACAGAAGATACGATCAAAATCCCCGTTGATGAAAAAGACCCGAGTAAGGTTCTGAGAATAGGGTCCCAATTGGCACCAAGGTTAAAGGAAGGTCTTTCAATATTTCTGTTGGCAAACCTTGATGTATTTGCATGGAGCCATTCTGATATGGTGGGGATTGATCCAGAAATAATGTGCCACCGATTGAATATCGACCCCAAGCATAAAGGGGTTCGACAAAAACGAAGGGCCGTAAGTGGAGAGAGAGCTATAGCCCTAGCAGAAGAAGTAGAAAGGCTCCTAGACGTCGGACTAATTCGAGAATCTTTTTACCCAGAATGGCTAGCGAATTCGGTATTGGTAAAAAAGCCCAACGGAAAATGGAGAACGTGCGTGGACTTCACCGACCTAAATAAAGCATGCCCAAAAGATAGTTTTCCCCTACCAAGAATTGATCAGTTGGTCGATGCCACGGCGGGACATGCCCTGCTCAGCTTCATGGACGCATACTCCGGGTATAACCAGATCCTTATGTATGAGCCTGACCAGGAGCACACCTCTTTCATCACTGATAGAGGGCTCTACTGCTATATCGGAATGCCATTTGGTCTGATCAACGCCGGTGCCACTTACCAAAGGTTGGTAAACAAAATGTTCAAGAAGCAGATTGGGAAGACTATGGAAGTGTATGTGGATGACATGCTCGTGAAATCGAAAAGGGCGGAAGATCACGTCGCCGACTTAACTGAAATATTCCATATCCTGAGAAAATATAGGATGAAACTAAACCCGCAGAAGTGCGTGTTCGGCGTAGAGTCAGGAAAATTCTTGGGATTCATGGTCAATAACCAGGGAATTGAGGCCAACCCGGCAAAAATAAAAGCTCTGCTAGACATGAAATCTCCCACCAGTGTCAAACAGGTACAGAGTCTAACAGGAAGGATCGCGGCCCTAAATCGATTTGTGTCAAAGTCGTCGGATAGGTGCAAAGAATTCTTCAAAGCGATCAAAGGGAGAGGGAAGGATTTTCTGTGGACCCCTGATTGTGAAGAAGCTTTTCTGAAAATCAAAGAACAACTGGGAAATCCGCCGATGTTGGCCAAGCCAGAAGACGGAGAAACATTAATTCTGTATTTGGCGGTGTCAGAATATTCCGTCAGTGCCGTCTTGATAAAGGAAGAAGCAAGCCACCAGTGGCCTGTATACTATGTAAGCAAAAGGTTGTTGGATGCGGAAACCAGATATACTAACATGGAAAAATTAGTGTACGCTCTTATTCTTGCAGCATGAAAGCTAAGACCGTATTTTCAGGCTCACTGAATAGAAGTTTGCACCGCTTATCCGCTCCGGCATATTTTACATAAGCCCGAATCGTCGGGAAGAATGTTAAAATGGGCCATAGAGCTAGGGCAATTCGATTTGGAATATTGTCCACGCACGGCAATCAAAGGACAAGCGCTGGCCGATTTCGTACTTGAGTTTGATGAAGAAATTGATGATAAGGCCATAGTGCCGGCAGAACCAACCTCGCAAGAAAGTCATCAGGAAGAAAAGAAGCAGGAACTCCCCCACCCGTGGTGGACATTACATGTGGACGGGGCCGTAAACAACAGCGGGTCAGGTGCCGGGATAGTCTTGATCACTCCGGAGGGGCACCGCTTGATGAGTGCTATCCATTTCAAGTTTTATGCTACCAACAATGATGCTGAGTATGAAGCCTTGATTAACGGTCTGAAGTTAGCTCTGGAGGTAGGGGCCGTGAATTTGATAGTTCGAAGTGATTCCGAATTAGTTGTCAATCAAGTCAACTGAGGATTCCAAGCCCGAGGACCGCGGGCAGAGCTGTATATGAGATGTGCAAAATGCCTACTGGGAAAATTTTCAAGTGCCAGACTGGAAAGTGTTCCGCGAGAAGAGAATAGTTGTAATAACCCCAATTTTTGGAAATTTTTGAAACCCTTATGAATAGTGATTTTGCAGATTATGCTGAATGAGAAAACTTTTCATGCCACACTATATAAGGGTTCTGTTATTGATCTTCTGGGATATTATTAGTACTCTATGTGGTATATAAGTGTATGTGAAGATCGTCAGAATCCAATTCCGAACACTTTGATTTTTCCCGGAAATCCACTAGATACGGAAAGAATTGAGTATAAGGTAACAGGATAAAAAGGATTTAAATTAAAGGATTATAAGAGAGGATCATAAAAGGAATATAATGTATTGAGAAAGGTTAAGGAAACCCAAGAAATAAGATCCCGGGTATGATCCCTCAAACGAGAAACGAGAACGAAAGTTAAGCGAACCGTATAACAGATCAGCGGTTATTAGGCAAACAATTAGGAAGTTAATCAAGGAGGTTAGGGATGATGAGGTCATCCAACCAATAAGAAGAGGGCAAGTAAGGGATGATGACATTATAAGCATGATATAAGCATGACATAAGGGGAAGGAGATGTGGTTGATTTAAAACCACACAAAGTTCAAGGTTAGAAAGGTAATTAACCAAAAACAAAACAAAAAACAACCAAGCTAAGCCAAACCAATCAAAAAACACAAAATCATTTCATTCTCTTCATCTTGCTCTCAGCTTTTCTTCTTTTCCAAAGGAAGAAAAATCAAAATCCTATTTCCAAGCATTGTTAAATCACAAGGTAATTATCTAAGGTTCCTTGTACATAGATATGGATATCCTATAAGTTTAAGCTTCTAATTCCTTCACAATCTCTTCCAACAAATCAAGGAAGAAGATGGTGAATAGTAACCTTCAAGAAATAACTTTGGTTTTCTTGATTTTTTATGAAAGTTCAAGGTAGCTTAAGCATAGATCAAGGCTTCCATGGGCATTCCAAGGATCTTTCATTGATTAAAAGCTTCAAGGAAGGTATATCATCTCCAAACCCTAGCTTTACTTTGTATATTAGGATGATTTTGGTTGTTATGGTAAAAGAGTAGCTTAATGCTTGTAGGTTTAGAGTTTGGGTTGGAGTTGTAGTGAATTGAATGTTGAAACTTGTTGATTAGTAAAGGACTTAAGTATAGTTTTAAATTCATGATTGAGAATAACATAAATTGGAGAAGTTGAGGTTTTGGGGGCTGTTGTAGTGTGATATGGATGGATGTTGGTTGTATGAATGAATTGGGATTGATTGGTGGTTGAATTGGTTAGGTAAAATTTTGGGAAATCGCGTAAACATAGCCGTCGTAATGCCCGATTTACCGTAGACTGTTTTTGTTTTAACATCATAACCCTTGAACTCACTTTTAAGTTTTTACCATTGCCATGTTTAGATAGTTCATGTTACGAGCTTCGTTTTGATATGTGGTTCGTTTGATTCCGATGTACGGTTTAGGAGAAACGGCCGTTTTAAGTAACGACATTTCGCGAACGAATCATTACCCCTCGCCTTACTTTGAAACATAGGTTAAAGACCTTAAAGGACTAATTGAAGTATGAAACATTTATGTAAGGTGTAATAGGCAGTTGGTAAGACACTTGCGAAAGAATCGCCTTAAAACTCGTAATGGTTAATTTATTAAAAATGGGGGAGCCGAGGGTACTCGAGCGACCTAAGTAAATCGTTAAGCGCGAAAGCGAACGTTAGGACTCTAAATGGTTAAAGTCTAGTTTCTTAAGCGACCGGGGTTTAATTTTGACTTATGTTGTTGTTCATAGGTTATCGGACCCACTCTAAGCTTAAGCCTATCCGGGAGCACTCAGACAAGTTTTCTACCCGTATAACTGTTGTTGTGATGTATATGTGTATATGCATGATCTTGCGATAAATGCATATTTGTTATTAGCAAATTCTTGCGATATATTGTAGCATGTGATATGGTATATATGCATGCCTGTTTCATATTCTTGAATTATATATCTGTTGGTTAAAATGCTTATAGTTGCATAATACCTATGCTAGAGAATTGCGGTAATTTGCATATACCCTTAGTATAGGGACCCAAAGGTGAAAACATTTTCTAAAACCGGGAGTCGAGGATCCCGAGTAGATTTTATATATATATATATATATGGTTATAGATTTCAAAACTATTAATCGAATAAGGTTTATTCGATAACTTTATATTATTTAATGAATATTATTTCGAATATTAATTCGAGGGCTTATGACTCAGCTTATTTATTTATTGAATATTATTTCGAATATTCATTCGAGGGCTTATGACTCAGCTTATTTATTTATTGAATATTATTTCGAATATTCATTCGAGGGCTTATGACTCAGCTTATTTTATTTATTGAATATTATTTGAATATTCATTTGAGGATCTATGATTCCGATTATTTGCTGAGATATATTCTTTATTTTATTAAAGAATAAGGTGTCAATAATCAAACTCACTTTTGATTATTCAATTAAAGATAGTACTTTCGTATAAGTATATCTTTGGTTATTTAATAGTCAATTCAAGTATAAGTTTTACAACATCTACTTCAATTATTTTTATAAAGATTATTCTTTATGGGAATATTATTTAAATAATAATATTCAGATATTTTCTAATATATTGGGACTGATTTACTTTATTAAATCAGCATTACTCCAAACACTCTTTAAAGTATTTTCGAGTCTTTAAAATGATTTTTAAAAGTTAGAGCGGATCCCAAAACTCATTTTTATATTTAAGATCCTCCTTTCGAAGGGGATTTAAATACTCGCTCAAAACCTGAGGGATCCGGCTCTGTGGTGTGTTTTATATTCGCAACAAGGTTGCTATTTCGATAAAAGAGTTTTTGATTACTTACCCAACACTCGGGAAGTAAAATTCTTGGAACAAGTTAATCCATTAACAGGCATCGCCTGGGAAATATTGGTGAGTTTTCCTTTCCAACTAGATACGACTTCTTGGTGGAGCCGTATCAACAAGTTTCTACTTGGGGAAAGGGGGACGAGCTTTACATTTCAGAGTCATGGATTTCATCTGAACTAGGAGTGGCGTAAGTGGTCGAGTAGCGCCGGCCCAGCCTTATTATATTGGCCCAAATGGCCCGGAAGTTCCGCTAAGAAGGTCCATTCCTTAGGAGTCCAGTGTTCGGTTGACAAGTAAATCCGACAGGTTCTCCTCTACATGTAGAAAATGGTGGGGTTGCACTACTATGACTGATCATCGTAAGTGGTCTTCTTGGCGCGGCAAACTCCCGTAATGAGTTCATCATCCAATTGGATATTTCTGCAACACTACCCAGAGCACTTCGATAGAAAGGCTACGGTTGGGCGATTGTTGAGTGTTGGCAGGGTCAAGTTTTCAAAATGATGTTTGCATCAAATGAAGTATCTCATAACTTCATTTTATTTTGATGATATTTTAAAGGTTGAATCTATTCAAGTATTATCTTGTAGTCTCATCTATGTGATGAACTTTTGAACTAATTATAACTTGAACGGTGGTAGTTCAAGTAGTATTTGGAAAAGATATAAGTATATTGGAGTATCTTGCAACTTCATCTTTTAAACTTATATCTAGTAAATGATTATCTTATGCATGTCAAAGATTTTCAGAAAAACGTTGAGACAAGGTTAGATATATGAGATCACCTTGCAACGATAGTTTTATATAGTTATAAACTGGAACTCTGTGTATATTATGCATGGAAGAGGACTTTCAAGATTTTGAAAAGTATATATGTATATATACTGAATATTTTGCGACTTCATCGCATTAAGATATCAAACTTGGTTCATTTCTTTTGACCAAGACTTTCATGAGTACTATGAGAAGGCTCATATACTGTAAATCATTATACATATTATTTTGGTAGGCTTGCTGCTCACCCTTACTTTCTTCTTTCATCACACAACAACAGATAGAAAAGATGAACAGGACCAAGCTCCCAATTCGCGAGCGGATAGGAAACGTTCCGCAGTTTCCTATAGGCGTTGATGTCGCTGTAGCTGAGGTAGGAACTACCAATAGGCTAGGCTTCAACTTTTGATGTACCAGATTTATGTATATTTATGAATTGTAATAATGGCAAAGAAATGTAAATTTATTCAGAAACCCTTTTAAGGTGTATTGGCATATAATTGTGGAATAAAACGACTTGTGATTATTTTTGGATATTCATCTCTGAGACTATAACTTGTGGTGTGTGTGTTTATTGTGGGGTCACAGTACAGAGTAGTTGATTATTTATTAAGATTGGGTGTTATTAAGGGAAATGGAACTCGTGACAACCCGGATCCCCGACCCCGGATTTGGGGGTGTTACAGAAATGGTATCAGAGCTAAGCGTTATAAACCTCAGAGATGATGTGACGTTAAGATAATAACTAAGATAATAAGAACTCTTGCCAAGTTCATAGTCGGGCTACCTAACGTAGTACTGACAGTTAAAACCCTTATGGGAACCCTTATAAATATCGTGATAGAAGCGTAGTTCGTTATCGTATATGGTAGCGGGACTCCGAACCCTGAGGTTGAGGAGTAACAGCGCGATGATGTTTTATTACTAATTGGAGATCGGATTGTGGATCCGATAGAGCGTCCTAATGCAGGACCGGATGATGTTGATATTGAGGATGTAGCGGTTGAGGATGTTATCCTAGAAGGGATTGTTGCTGAGGAGGATCCCATGAAGGATCCTGACAAGAATGAATAAAGGACCACTAAGGAATCGATGACCATGGTTAGGGAAACTCCCAGAGGTAGGATTGGCCGGTCACTACCAGAGGTTCGTTCAAGTTTGTAAAGATAGTAGCCCCTTTAACGCGGCTTACTCGTAAGACTGAGAAGTTCGAATGGACAGAGAAATGCGAGAACAACTTTTAAGAACCGAAGCAAAGGTTGGTGATGTTCCCTATGTTGGCATTGCCGGATGGAAAATGAGATTTTGTGAAGTGTAGTGACGCTTCGCATAAGGAATTAGAGTGCTTCTTACAGCACAACAAGGTAATCGCGTACGCGTCAAGACAATTAAGGGAATATAAAATTCGATATCCCCACCCATGAGCTTGGGCTCGTGGCAATAGTTTTGCCCTAAAGATTGGAGGCACTACTTGTATGGAGAAAAGTGCGAGATTTACACAAGCCATAAGTGCTCTAGTACATTTTCACGCAGAAAGAGCTCAACATGCGCCAAATGAGGTGGTTAGAGCTAATCAAGAATTATGATTGGGAGATTCTTTATCATTCAGGGAAAGCCAATGTGGTGGCTGATGCCTTTAGTAAAAAGGAGAGACTCAAGATAATAATGTCTTTGGGAGAGTTTATAAGAGATTTTGAGAAAATGGAAATAGAAGTGAAGGTAACCGGAGCCGGTACCGAAAAGCTGTTTGAGATTGCAATACAGACCGAATTTTTGGAAAAGAACATATTGTGCCAGAAAAAGTGATGAATGAAGGCAGAGAGTCAATGACTGGAGAAGAGATCCATACCGAGAAAGATGATAAGGGGATAGTGAGGTGTTCCTACAGAAATTGGGTTCCAAAAGTTCAAGAGCTTAAGGATGAGAACTTAGATGAGAGCCATAGTTTGAGGAATAAAATTTAGGGCAAACCCTGAATATGATAGTCAGGGAGGTTGCCATCAAGAAAGAAAGAACCCATAACATAATAGAGTGGAAAACAAGGTTTTTAATGTATAAGATAACCCCGATTATGGGAGAAGGTTGAAACATTTCATACTAAGGAAACAGAAAGTCGAGTAAGGAAAGGAGACCCGAGACGGTACTCCTATACGGCAATTTATGGACCTGTCTAGACAAAACTTAGACTATTATCCCCAACCACCACCTTGAGGAAACAATGCGGTAGGAAATTCTTTCAGGACCTTTAAGTCTCTAAGCTCTCAGAGTTCCAAGGAACAAGTTGACCTAGTCGAGACAAGAGCCTGGCTAAAGGAAATAGAGGAATCATTTGAGATTCTGAATGATTGACGAATCACAAAAGACTGTTTTTGTCACTTACCCTCCTAAGAGAGAGACCACCCGCTGGTGAAAGGCCAAGGAAGGCACGAAGCAAGAGATTATAATAAACTGATTTAAGTTCAGTCAATTGTTTTCGGGAAAGTAATTCCCAAAGATAAGGAGATAGTGTAAAAGCTTTGGAGCTAGAACAAAAGCGGATGAGTATGATGAATTATGAATCTAAGTTGTAAAAGTTGTCAAGATTCGTTCTGACGAATCCAGAATGACGGGATGTTTGAAATCAATACTTATGTTGTGTTGGTTCATGAAATAAGGATAAAAGAAAGGAAAATAAAAAGAAACTGAAGTGGAAAGGAATATAAAGGCAATAGAGTTTGAGGTATGATAAGGGAGTTGGGTATGAGGAAACCCTAAAGACTCGTAGCAATAGAAATAGAAAAGTATGCATTCGTCAGGATGAGGGTGATTCACCATGAGTTAAAATTGATGGTTGAGGGCATAAGATATACATATATTTTATCCCCTGTAAGTTGGGAGGATTCGAGGAAACCTTGAGATAATTCGAAGGATAAATAATGAGACGCGGATAGACTGAGGAGACAAGAAAGTAAGAAATTAAGAAAATTGGATGAAGAAAGTGACCTTCAAGAAGGTGAAGTGTAAGACCAGTGGCATGATACCCAGAAAGGGAGACGCCAGGTATGAAAGATATCCCAACATTGAGATGACTGTTGAGATAAACAACAAAAGTAAATAAGGAATTATTAAGAAAAAGTTCGCGTTGAACACGACCAATATCTTCCAGAACATCCTTGTTATCGTTACCAAATTAGGCAAGAAAAGCGGATAACCGTTGTTATCTTTTGGAGGCCATATTGATTGACCTCATTTTGAATACAGATGTTATTGTGAAAATTAGGCATATACTATCGAGGTGGGAATGATTGAATAAGACACCCTTATCAGGGATATATGACTTGATTTATCCATGGAAGGATGCATGTACCTTTTTAAAGGTGGAATTAAGGATTGAACATCGGTAACTTAAAACGAATCCTAGGGGAATACATAAAGGTTGGCATTTCACCCTTGATAGGGACATCATGAGTTTTGACAGTATGAATTGGAAAGGATTAAGGTAATAACAACCTTTAAGGATCAGTGGAGAAATTTTTCAGAAGTATGTAGACAATGATTCTGGTATTAATAAATGGTATCTTGATATGCCCTGTATCTAGGGAATTCATGAGGAACGATTCAAGGATAACCTTGGAGGTTTTACAAGGAGAAAGGTAATATTCAAAATTCTCAAGAATAAAAATGTTGATAAAGGAAATATGACATAATTATAATGATGCCAAGTGGGGCACGTGTTAAACCACGAGAAGGTATGGATCGAACCAGTAATGGTCGAAATTGTTCAGGGCAATTAGGACTTAAGATAAAAGATGTTCTAATTATGATTGAGAGTCAGTCATGACAGTGATTAACCTCTAAAGACTGAGGCAATAACTTATGGAAAAATGGTGATTTTTTTTTACTCATCAGATTTTAAGGAAAACATCTTCACATAAGCTGTGATTGAAATAAGGTAGAAAATTTATTTGGAGGTGGTTAAAATGACATTGACTGTAAGGAAATTTTACTATCAGGAAAGGCCAAAGAGGTGGCCGACACTTTAAAGGTAAGAGGATAATTATAGGCGCTTGTGCCAAAGGAATACAGTGATGATGGTTAAAGCTATGCAGGTTGTATTATGGTTTGGAAGATTGACATTCCTTCTGATGACTGTGCAATACCCAACCGTAATAGTAGTTGGTAAAGGTTTAATTCGTGTAATCGCCATGAGCAGGCTATCTATCTCAGAAGATACTATCTTGAGATAAGCCAGGACCATGTTTCAAAAAGGACTAGATGAACCCTTGAGTTAAGTCTTCTATTTAAGGTATACGATTAAGAATGGTATTAACCTGTTATCGTTGCTTTGACTGAAACTCTTCTGCAATTTTATCTACTTCATGTCATGAAAGTACGTCAGAGTTTGGAGTGTTCTTCATGAATTGTGATTGGTGGTTATGTTAACTCCTTAGAAGAATTCTATACGAGATGTATGGACTTCGTATGATTAGATATTAAGATTTCATGGAAAGTGAATGACGACAGTAGGTCAGTAGTGGACCATAGTAGTGCAGCAATGATTCTGCGAGTAATGAGCTGATTACAACCGTGAGAGTTGTATTGGAATGGATGTTGAGATTGAGTACCACTAATCGGGTCGTGGTAGTGTATAAGTTATCATTGATAGACTAATTAAGTAGAGTATCTACCTATTGAATATTTATTCCCTCTTATGAAAAGAGAGTCGTATTACTATATGAGGAAGGTTGCGGTGCAAGCATAGAATTCTAGTAACGATGATGTCTAGAATGAGATCCCAGATTCGATTTTCGATATCGAGGGAGTTTCAAAGGTGATTGTGTATAAGCTCGAGGAAGAGCATGGGTCCATAGAATGATGGACAGAATAGCAAAAATATTTAGGCATGTGAAATACGATGCTATAATACTTGATGTTGATATAAATACATATATGTTTTGTTCTCCTATGACAAACCTCTATAGTTCAGAGGTAGATTCCAAGCCAGATATTTTATGGCAATAAATTTTTTTTTACGAATATACAATCCTCTTCAGTTCGTTCTTTTCTCTTCTTTTCATTTCATGTAAGCTGAGAAGAACAACCCTTCCAGAAGGGGAGGTATTGCCGAATGACTATCTATCTGTGTGATAGAAGCCTAGTAGGATACTATCTATTGTTTAATTGCTTGTCAAGTACTAAAGGCTGGCCACCTTCTGTACTAACTATGCGATATAACAAGTGTTCATGATCATAGTGATCTCTCAACAAATTCCTGTACTTCTATATGATTGATCAAACTTTGGGAAATAGAAACAGCTGAAAAAGGAGTAATAAAGTTGTGGTGGTATTCGGAATGGAAACACATTTGTGATATTAAGGTTGACGTGGTTATTAAAAGGTTATAGAACGCTAACGAGCAAAAGTATAACCAGTATAATATTAGGAACGGAAGGTAGTAAATTCTTGAAGTTTTTTCACAAGCAATACTTGATTATGCACCACCAGACAGCACTAGAAGGAAGTAAACTGTTACCAGCATATTCAAGGCAAAAGAACAATGATTTCTTATTTGAGACTGAAAAGAATAATGATCGTAAAAAAATGTTAACTAAAAACTTTCTCTATGATTTCTTTGTCTAGTGGAAGTTTACATGTACTTGATATAAGATTTGGTAAACATGATCCTTGTTTGGAAGTACAAACATTAAAAAGAGAGAGCATCAGGCTTGGATAAGTTAATTAGCTACTGCAGATGTTATTTCAAGCAAACCACACATCTCAGTTTCTTCTATACTCTTCATTAAAACATGCAAAACATTTTAATACGCAAAACGATGATTCTTGAAGACTTTAGGCAGGGACATGATTGCCCTCTTCCCTCTCTTTTATCAGCGCCAGAATTTCTGCTTTTTCTTCTAGGAGCACTTCAATCTTGGAATTTATCTTCTCTAACTTCGCCTTAAGCTTCTCCGGATCCTTCCCCTTGTTTTTGCCCTCTGGTTTTATTTTCTTCTCTTTCTTTTTCCCCTTTTCTTTCTTATCCTTGCCTTCCTCGACCTTTTCCTCCACTTTCTTTTCTGCTTCTTCCTTGGACATCTCGTTTTCTTCATCTATCCTTATTTCCCTCGAGGTAGCTTCAACCTCATTTTCATCTTTGTCTTTCTTTTCCTTCTCTTTCTTATTTCCTTCTTTCTCTTCATCCTTTCCTCCCTTCTTATCTTTTTTGTCTTTCTTCTTCCCCTCTTTCTCTTCATCCTTTCCGCCCTTCTTATCTTTTTTGTCTTTCTTCTTCCCCTCTTTCTCTTCATCCTTTTCACCCTTCTTATCTTTTTTGTCTTTCTTCTTCCCCTCTTTCTCTTCATCAGTTTCGCCATTCTTATATTTTTTGTCTTTCTTCTTCCCCTCTTTCTCTTCATCCATTTCGCTCTTCTCTTTTTTGTCTTTCTTTTTCTTCTTCTCTATATCCTCTGTGTCCTGAAAGTCATCTTTCTTCTTTTCTTTATCTTTTTTCTTTTCTTTCTTCTTTGACTCATCTTTTGAGTCGTTCCCTTCAACATCTGCATGCTTCATTTTTCCCTCAATCATGCTTCTCTTCCTTCTCCGCAGTTTCCTTATCATCCTTTGATTCCTTCTTCTCCTCGTCTTTTTTCTTTTTCTTCTCCTCTTTACCTTCCTCCGATTTTCCCACATCATCTTTCTTCTTTTCTTTTTCGTTGCCTTCTTTATCTTTTTTTTTTCTTTCTTTTCTTTCTTACTGCTGCCATCCTCCTCATGGTCTTTCAGTTTCTTTGCCTCCTCATCTCCGTCCCTCTTTTCCTTCTTAATTTTAATGTCCTTGTGCTCTTTTTGTTTATCTTCTTCATCTTTTGACCCATCTGTGTCGAGAGACTTAGGCTTCAGTTCAAATTCCACCTCAGTCTTCTCTTTCGCAGTTTCGGTGGGAGTTTTGGTCTTGCTCTCTAGTTTAACATAAAGTTCTTCTTTCACTACCTGTTCATTGCCTTGCACATTAATTTCAACTGCATCTGCCATTTTTGTGTTTTGTCCTTGCGTCACTATTTAAAAAAGCGAAAGAGCATCAGAAATTTATGATAAATATGATACTGCTTGAAGCAAGCAACATAACATTTCAAGCTAACAACACAATGACAGCAAAAAGTGATTTTTTTGACATGAGGAGCAGTTAACACTATCCATTATCCAAGATGCAAGTTAAACATCATACATTATACATACTAAACAGAAAACACGGAAACCTGCCTCGATATGGAAGTTGGTGAATCTGTACTAAAATCAGAATTCTAAAATAAGCTGAAATGGAAGGAAATTCGTAAGATTTAAAAAGCTGAACAGGAAGGTAATGCATTAGATTTATTAATCCTACACATAGACTTGTTAAGGAAATGTTATCGTAGTCGAGATAACGTGACAAAATTCAGCACAAATTATCATCAGTGTTATATATGTTCCTCAATAGTCAATACTAATTATGTTGACGGTACTAATGGTCAATGACAATCACAATATACATATCACAATTTTCCATGTAGCCCCCTCGTAAATCAGTTATCTCTTCATATTTAGATAGCCGTAAATGATGAATCATAACTTAGACAATCAAGCCACACATCTACACTTAAAAAAAAGAGAGCTAATGAGCTAATCGAGAGATGTTGCAAAGTGATAGAGCAATTGAATCTCACCATAAGGTCCATAAGGCCATCTCCGTGATCCAAAAATCCAAATTTGGATCACCAACTCATCCAAATATTAATTCAAATTTCTGATCAACTCTAACAGTGTGATCCAAATAATTGATCCAAATTACTTGTTACATATAATAATATATAAATATCATATTAAGCAATTTTATCTTAAATTTATCGTTTAATCATTATTAACAATTTATATAACATTTCATAAATTAATTAAATCAAAAAAAATTAACACACATAAAAATATTAAAATTGTGCATTTAATTCACGAAAAACACATTTATTGCAATAATTAACATACAAAATATCATTGATACATACTAATTTTCCGAATTAGTATATTCTTCCCAAAAATGCTCAATTAATGCATCTCTAAGTGCAATATGTGCCTCTTTATTTTTTATTTTTCTATGACGGTTCAGGAATTCTTGAAATCGAGTATTTTCATCGATCAGAATAGACTCAACTTCTTCTGACTCTTCAACCGACACACTTAAATCACATTCGTCTTCAAGGAAATGAAGATGAAGGTAATCTGCCCAAAATTTGGATTTGCTCTAACAAAACAAAACAGGAGCTGAGATAATAAAACAAGTAGCAAGATTTGAACTATCATAGCATATACTATATAAACCAATCATGTAAATATTGATGCTGATAGATACGCTGAAAATAGAGATCAATTACCTGAAATAAACACCGAAGAGAAACAGATCTTGCAAACACGCTTGGTTGTATATATGAGATTGATTGATTGTGAAGGAGTTGGTGTTGTGTTGTTGATAGTTGTTGTTGTGTTTATATAAGCAGCAGGGGGCAGAGCCTACGATTTTTCTAAAAGAAGATGCTACTAGTGTTTTGTAATTGTAATAACGGGGAGAGACCGCGTGTTCAGACAACAATACATACAACAAGACGCGCTTCTCTTTAAAGTCGGTCAATTTACGTTTACCCCCCTTTGTCCTTGTCCATCTCTTTTTTTTTCCCAACCTTATCTGTTAATTTTATTTATTTATTTATACTATAATTTACTAGTAGTTGTATTTATCCTGAATAAAACGTGATTTTATATATTCTATAACTAGTGATAGCATAAATGATGATCCTTGTATATAACAAAAAAAGTTTATGACACCGTGAAATATACTTCACTTACTGTATATATAGTTCTAGATACTTGTATTTATATTTTTTTTATTTTTATTTTAAAAATTGAGCAAGAACTATATTAAAATTCGTTTTGATTATAAAATTTTAACTCAATTAGTAACAGTTGAATATTTTACAACATCATAGGTTAGTGAATTAAAAAGGTACATAGTCCAAGTCTTCAAGGTCCATATAAAGAATATGAAAGCGCGTTTCAAAATTTTAATTCTAAGAATCAGTCTGGGCTAAATCATATTTTTTATCTAAAATATAAGATATGTTTCCAGTTTATGGTCTGAACTGAGTAGATCAGTTCGAACCAGATATTTGTGCATTAATGATTTTGAAATTTATTAAATTTTTTTGTTTATTTTGATATTTTATTTATAAAAATTATGATTTTTTATTAAAATTTTATAAAAACCCAGGCTCTATACAGGTTGAATAGGATTTTAAACCATATTTATCGAGTTTCAAGCGAAGACCAAATTTCAAGAGAATATGAAACATGCTCAATACCCGGGGCCGAACTAAATTGAGTCGTGTTTAGATTTTATCGAATCAAGTCAAATTTTAAAATTTACCAAACTCATAATCCAAATATAATTGTATAAATAAGAAAGTTTTATATTACCTAGCTTTTACTTGCATGTTATATTTTAACTAGGGCGTGTACCCGCGTTACGCACGCGATGTTTAATATTTGGCGAATCAACTCTTTATTTTATTAATAATTTAAAATTTTCATAATTTCAGCGTATTTATATTACTATTACCACATTATCAAAGATCTACTTTAAAAAAACTAAAAAAAATAATAGTTAAATAATAATAATTATTATTGAAATAAACATTAAAGAATCATACGCGCAAAATCAACTATTTATTGTATGTATAATGTTATGGAAATTAACTAACTAACTAATTTACATATGAATTTGTTTAAAATGAACGATTGTGATTCTGAATGAAGAATTAAATCGATGGTAACACAACTTTAAAATAATAGGTCGTGTCCCCGCGCTACGCACATGATTTTTATTATATGAAGAATCAACTCTTTATTTATATTTACAATTTTAAAAAAATTATAACTTTAGAGCTTCTATATAACACTTATTGAAAAATTAATATAATAATAAAATTAAGATTATAGTAATTGTATTCGACACATACTATTCATAGCATGTAAAAATATAAAAAGGAGTTTAGGTGGTTTTAGGAATTAAGTTCATTACAAAGTTATGGTACTCAAGGAGTTTTTTAAAAAATGACGCATACTGATTTCGCCAAAAAGTCATTTATGTTGAACAACAAAAGAAATAGTGTTATCATCCTCTATTATGACAAAACGTAGTTTGTCATCCACAGCAAATTTATTCTCCTTGATAAACTTATTCCACCCAGATGAGAATCTTCCTTCAACTTCCGTCTATTCATTTTTAGAATGGCATACTTGACATGCTTCCAAATAAGTTTCTCCGAAACATCCAAGGTGGAATATATTGTACATTATAAAAAAATATGTAAATTATGATTCTTGAATATAACTAAATTGTTTATATTTAATGAATTTGGAATTTCAAAAACAGTATCACTCCATGAAAGTTCATATCAGTGTTTGATGGAATCGGGATGGCATTTAAAAATCGTGTATTGTCAACATGATGTACTCCTAAACTTGTATTGTCTATAATTAAAAGAATATATATATATATATTATAAGATCCCTGTGAGTTCCTTCAAATGATTGATAAGAACATAACTAAATAATCAAAACTTACCGCTTATAAGAGATGAAATAGAAAACGTTTTTCAAGTTTTTTTCTTGAAAAAATGGACACAACAAATTCAGACTTTTGAGATAGCTCAAATAGGACAGTTTAACCAGCTTTCTAATATTTGGGCCTGAATAATGCTCTGAGATTTATAAACTTTTTTTCAGCTACTGAAAAAGTGAACTTGTACTTATATTCGTTGTTAAGAGTAAGAAAATTGTTCCGTCTAATCATGTGTCGAAAACGATCAACAAATGGTGAAGGCAAGGCATGTTGCAAAATATTTGAATATATTGTTTGCTTAAGATGTCATAATATGCATTTTGACAATTACATGATTATATAAACACACTATATTAGAGCTTACTATTTCAGGGAATCGCTTCTGCATCTCACCAGTATGAACAATAAATTTCTTACCAATCGCATCAACAGTATATGCATACATTTATTAACGCAAGTTTAATAAGTAAATAAATTGATTTTCTACAAAAACTGAATGATATGTATAATGCAGTACTATGACTTGCATACCTTCTATGAAAACTGGAGCAAGTAACAGCTTCTTGACTGATGGATAGTCAGTCTCCATCCAAATGATCAAGTATGAATATAGTGAAGACCCCGTCACCTCTATAATAAATTAGTGGATGGAAACCTTCCCCTGAATTAAAGTCACTGTAAAAAAGACCAACATTATCAAACCTCTTCCGGCCCTTGTTGAAAAGAACATAGTACTGATACCGATTTGGTAGTTGGAGGATAACGTTCTCTGGCACATGATCTCCATATTTGTTGACAAAGCGAGATGGTAATTTCTGCATATTAATTCAATACATATACAAATGTCAAGATACTTGTTCTGGTGGTACAATTTTGTAATTCAAAATTGGGACTAACCATATATGTCTTGTTAACATTAATATTCGATGGATAAAGCAAGTATGTTCCTGCAAATATATGTGGTTATAACTTAATTGTAGGAAAAATGTAAATTAACTTGGACAACGAAAATATCCATCAAAAGTAAAGTATAGACAAAAACACCAGAAATTTATAAAGTATCTATATCCATCTAATTCATTAATACAACTCGAACAACCACTTATATGACTACTCACACGGAATAATGTGTTAATGTCAAAGACCTTATAAGGAGCCATATAATTGAAACAAAAAACATCCAATCTGGATCTTAAAATACATTAGAAAATTGATCAAAGTAATGCGGGAAGATAAATTAAAGTTGAAGAACCTAAAACCCTGAAATGGATGTAAGGAACTTACCTCCATACATGTTGCAGTTGAGTTTGAAAGTATGAGGGTTTTGGAATAACAGAGCAAAAAGGTATAAGATGTGCGTGGGGATGAATAATATGATAGGCCTTTTGTCTCTAATCTATAAGGGGTATAATTTGGTGATGTGCCTAAACATAGATGTAAACCTATTATTGGGCAAGATAACTATTGAGTCATCGTGTTAGGAATATGTTGTGCACTTGATGATAACTTGAACAAAACACTTAGTATATTTTATTTAAGTGAATTTTGTAGCTTTCAACGGATGATCAGTTCAACATCCGTTAAAAGAGTAGCTTATGTAACAATAAGATTAGTAGCACATTTCTACATACTTAAATAGCTTAGTGATCTAGATGTTATAGAATGGTTATATCATGTTAATTACTAGATTGATATGCAAGATAGGTTGGTTAATTGTAAATATTAGATGGCTTGTAATCTTGTATAAATGAAATGAAGTTAACTGCCAAGAAGACAATCTCAATGGATGATTCACAAAGCTTCAACGGATGATCAACTTAAGTCTCGACAGATGATCAAACAGAGTTTCAACAGATGATCAACCAGAGTTTCAATGGATGATCAACCTGAGTTTCAATGGATGATCAAATTCAAAAGAGCAGTTGATAGTGACTTGACAGTCACATACGTTGGTTGTATGCAAATGGAATGTGGCAGCCTAATTCAAGTATTAGAGAACAAAGAAGCATTTCCATTTTCATGCTAAACTGAAGATATTCAAAGATGCTGGAAAGAGAAGTGAAGAAGCATGAAGTTAGACTAGAAACATTTTTTCTTATTTGTTTGTCTTTTTATCATGTAACTTGGTGATATATAAACCAAGAGTAGCAAGTTGAATATTATCCAAGTGTGTCAGCAATTACCAGAGAAATAAAAAAGCTACATCTGTAAAGAATTTCTCTGTTCTTTGTGTGTTCAACTTGTAAGCAGTTTTGTGCAAATATTACATCACAGAGTTCTCATATTAATATGTATCTCTGGTGGAAAAGTTCAATCCACCAGAAAGTTTTTAATTACTTGTATTTATATACTTTGTGTTTTGATTTCTATACTTCTTTCATTCCGCATCACTGCTAAATCAAACACAGTTATATATTTATTGAAGAACTGTTCTTAAAATTGAAAAGAAGCCAGAATTACATTCAACCCCCCTTCTGTAATTCTTGTTTAGATTGTTTGGGAATAACACATCGTTTACTCAATTTGGTATTATGATTCCAAAAAAACATCTACTATTGTAAAATTCATGACAATATTAGGTGCAATAGACTAAATAATTTAAATTGATATTTAAAAATTGTGTGACAGAATGGAGAAAGGTATAATATTTTATAATGTATACTTTTAATCTGGGCATGAAGGATAATATATACGTCAACTTTACATTATACATAAGTCGCACCACATTTTGTACATCGAGAACCGTGCTTTGAGATCTATTTTTATGGGATCATCTAAAATTGAATATGTATTGAGATTACATAAAAAAATGAGTACTATTACTACTATGTATACCAATATATCATTATTTTTTGGGCATGTGGACTAGTTGTTTACCCAAGTTGGTTGCATTTGGACAAGTATGCTTCGAATTATTTCGGATACGGAATCGAGACTTGACACGATTTTCAAAAAAAGCTCGGAATTTGACATGGGTTGTCACAATTATATATATATATATGGATACATTTTTTAAAATTTATATATACAGTTGAATCTCGATAAAGTAATCATCGATATAACAATAACCTCGCTAAAATAATTTTTTTCTCTGGTACCAACATAATGAACCCACTGTATTTTTACTTTTAATAAAGTAATAAACTCGTTAAAAGTAATATTTTTTCTTGGTCCAAACCTTATAATTTTTTCACTAATTAAGCTTATATGCCTTACAATTTGAGTATCTACTGAAGGTTAAGCGAGAATTGAACTCACAACTTACGATAAGAGATAAGCACTTAATCATTTGAGCTATCTCACCGCATTCGTCCAACCCCTATAACTTTAAAAAGGTTTAACTGTACATGTATATTGTAGCAACTGGTAATTTCACGACGTGATTAAGTAAATAAAGTATAATTCTGTGGTGTAATTATAAATTATGTGATTAAATAAAGGGTTAAATGATTTTGTTGGTTAATTATCTTAATTGTATATTAGTAACTGGGAACCTAAAATGACATATTTTAGTTTGATGAGTCAGCTTAGGGGATAAGTTGTGTTGTCAGGCCGTCAGATAGTACGGAACCCGTCTTAAAAAGAGATTAAAAGTATTTAAATGTGAACTATGTGTTATTGTGTGAAATAGGAATTTCTAAGTGAATATTATATTCCAGTGAGGTGTCAGTTGCTATAAAGTGAATGATTGAGAAGCGTAATTAAAAACGCTCAGCGTCGAGCCGTTAGACAGGACGTGACCCGTTACGCGAAAAATGGTTATTAATTTAAAAGGGGAACTCTTACGATCAAATATGTTATGATATGAGTCGTGATATGTGAATACGTGCTATTGCTTGAAAATATGCTTGATTATGTGCTCTGGTTATTTTTAAATAATTTTAAGGGATTTATTTGATTTAAAATAAGGTTTATTAAACCTTTATATATTTTTATAAAATTACCCGAGTATGTTCAAGGCGTGAAATTTATTTTGTTATCTTCCGAATAATCCTAGAGACTTTACAAAAATGATAGGTGGATTTATTTCGTGATCGGTTTATTTTAAAATGATTTTATGGAGTTAAAATGCTATTTTCAACATAATCTTGTAAAATCAGTATTAAATCAACCGTTCGCTCAAATATTATTCTAAAATAGGGCTGAAAAGCTAATTTCGAGATCTGTATTCTAAAATTTATTCATAGCGTTTTTATCTTTTCTTAGAGGGTTGTGTATTAATTAAATTCATTTTTGAGTAAGAATAAAAGAAAATTTGAAATTCATTTAACCAAATTACCAAACTACCCTTCCTTGGTGGTTATAAATCCCCACACCCCCACCCCTTCTTTTCTTTCCTCATCACCGACCTCTCTCTTCTCTCTTTCTTCTCTCTCACTCTCGAAGCCCTCTCTCTCTCTCTCTCTCACTCTCGGTAGTCTCTCTCTCTTCAACCTTTCCTTCATTCTTCATCATTTTTCGATTATAAGACCATGAATATGCAAGATTTTGCTTCCACTATTCAGACATGTAGATGCATGTTTCTATCTCCAAAGTTTTTGGAAAACCCAAAGTTGGATTATGTGGTTTTGGTTCGGTTTTGATGTAAACAAAAGGGTTTTTGATTTCAAATGATTTTGAATGATGATACATGTTTGAATGCGTGTTTTGGTGTAGAAAGTGGTGGTTTAGGGTTGGAAACCCCCGAGTGGGGGCACCACCGTGAAGCCACCGCCACCGGTGATGAACTCCGGTGAACCGGTGGTTAGTGATGATGTTGAAATTGAGCTCTAGTATCCTTAAACTAAATTTTTGGTATTTGCATGTGATGATTTCTTTAAACCCAAATGGGTTTTTGATTTTTGAGAGAATCAAATTGATTTTTATTGATGAAAATGACTTGTTGATGTTTATTCTTAGAAATTATTGGATAATTAGATTGATTGGTAGTTCAAATACTTAAATTGGTGCATGCATGTTACGGTTCTTATAAATTTCGAATGTACTTGATTGATCTTAAGTAATTAAGTTGAATTATGTGTTTAAATGGATTGTAGAGATGATTTTGATTCGCTTTTGGATGAAATGGCAAATGCATGTCAAGTTATAACTTTGCATGTAACTAATTAAGTTAAAAATGATTTAAAAGGATGAGTGTTGGTTTGATCTCAAGTTTATATGTGGTTTTGGCACTTGCATGTCATTGTTTGATTTTTGATTGTGTTTTGTGTTATAATCGAATGGTTAAGGGTGTAAAAAGAGGTTGATTTGATCCTAGGATTTCACTAAGTGAATGCATGTAAGATTACTAAGGATTAATTGGTTTATTTGGTGGTTTTGATTTGAATTAAGTAAAATAAAAGGAAGGATTGAGTCGTTTTGATATAGGATTGTATAACCGTTATTATAACTCAAGTATAGAGTTTGGGTATAAGGATTTTATGCTATGTGTTATGGTTGCGTCGCAATATGTGATTCGATGACTATTTGGTTTGAAGTATACGAGTATATTGTATAAACGTGCTATGTGAATATGATCGAGTATATACTCTTAGGGTATTGCGATAAGGGATATTTGTTAAACGTTCCGGGAATATTGAGTGGGAATCTAATTAGGGTTTTAATTTTGGATTGTAGATTCGGAGTGTGAAGGCATTCAGGCTAGGAAAAGGGAAAGGTATTCTAGTTGGCAACAGTTCAACCCTTGTAAAATAGGAAAGCAAATTCAGGAAAGTAACTATGCCTACTTGTATAAGTTATGTATTGAAAGGATATTGATGATGCCATGATAGAGTATTGATCTTTTATAACACTTGTGATAACCCGTTAGTGATTCTTGAACCTTGATATTGATTCTTGTACCATACCTGTTATTGGTTCCTTGAAACACCTTGATAGTGTTCTTGTAATGACTTGATTTGATTATTGTTTGAACCCTTACCGTAAAACTGTTGATTCATACCCTGATTACCTATTGATTCCTTTGGATACCTTGAATCCTTGTTAACCTTATAAGAATCTTTGTGAACATCCTTGCGTATTATTTTGGTCAACCTATATCTTTCCTTTGTATACCTTATTCCTTAGAGATTTCTAAGACTGTTCTGATTCCCTAACTTACATACTTTGATTATCATTTGATCTTGACCATAACATTGATCTGTGATTACCTTGATCCATTCAATTCCTTTGAATTCTTGAAATTGAACTTAAGAATGATTTTCGACTTAAAAGAGTCCGAATGATTTCATATTCTTGGTAATGATAAAATGAACTTAGTAAAACCTTTCTTTTCCAACACTAGGTTTTCCAAATGAATTCCTGATGGACTGGATTGAGACGTAAGAGACTAGTGAGACTAGTCCAGTCATATAAGAGACTAGTGGGGCTAGTCTAATTTAAGGCTGAAATTATGTCATAGGTACCTTAATGACCAGATGGAGGTCGGTACGGGCTGATCGCCCAAATTATTATTATTTAAAAGTTAAAAGTAATCCAATCAAGGGTTCCCTATCACTTTATACAAAGATATTGAATACATTGTTTAGAAAACTGCTTATTTGAAAATGAAATGGTTTATAATGTTTTGAAATGATTTGAAAAGAGTTGATTGTGTTATTGTTTAACATACAGCTTTGAGAACCCTGATTCTTATTCTGATATTGTTGTCAATCATATAATTGATTCCCAGAGTTGAATAGATTCTTTCTTTCCATTTGAAAGATCCTTGAGATCCTGTTAATGATTTGTGATGAATGTCGGCTTTTGCCCTATCTTGAACCTTGATTCTTGAAAGCCCAATTATTCCTTCATAACCCTTTCATAGCCCAAAGATAGAAATCTGCCACCTAGAGATTTAAAGTAGAATGCCTTAAAAGTAATTGTGGATAAATGTTAATTATTGTATTATAGAACTGTCATTTAGTTACTTGCTGAGTTTTATACTCATATATTTTGCTCTGTTCTAACCATGGCAGTTAAGCAAGAGGATGGCCAGACTTAGGCTCACTGCTCGTAAGAGCGTACCTGGTGGCACCTACCGTGTTGTAGGCTTCCAGATGCCAGAGCAGGTAGTACAGGTTGTGTGTGAGCAAGCACTTAGTTGTAAAATTTGTAGAGATACAATAGGTTATCTGTCGGTTCCAAGTCGGAATCGATTGTGTAAATTAAATATTATTTTGGGTTGTAATATATATTATCTGGTTGGTAGTTGTAATCTTGTCTCAAACTTAATCCTGTTTGATCCTGTTATTAGTTAATCGGGGTTTATGCTTATTTATTCTTAGTTTAAAGGTGTGTGAGTCCTCATTTCCTAACCCCGAGATTGAGGACGTCAAATATACATACATTTTTTAACTTTTACCTATTATATTTTAATGGGTTAAAAATTATAATACGAAACTCAGATCTTCTCTCATAAGATATGTAATAAATGTATTATAAATAATTAATATTTTTTTACAAGATTATATTTATGATTTATGGTCAGTATTCGATGACACAAAAATTACCTAATTTTTTCAAGTCAATTTGAGTTATCTCATATTGATCTGAATTCGAAAAATTTGGATATAAATATAATATTCAAAAGAGTTCAGAATCAACCATAATTTTAAAAAAGTTAACTAAAATTCATAAATAAAAAAAATAGACATAAATGTATACTTAACATGATTTTTTTTATTATTATTGTACAACTATTTTGTAAAAGTAGGAACCTGTATTAATCGGTAAATACATTGTATGTTAATTAATCTGATAATTGGGAATTGATGAAATCATTAATTCAGATTATTAATTAAAAATAATTTAATAATATACACATTATCTAACTATTTTTTGAATAAAATACATTTGTTGGAGGCCCGTCTCTTCAGGCCCACTTAGTCAATTTGGGCCGATGGATAATGACTAGCCGTTATGGGCTGAGTAATGTCATCAGGTTGAAGCGAAGGTTTGACGGCCCAACAAGGACAAAGACGCGGTCCCTCAGCCACAACGTCCACCTTCCTTCTTAGGAGGAACTAACCGAATACTCCGGGGATGTAAGGTTAACATATATGTTATATGCACGGGATGATATATGACACCACACCACACAGATTATAGCACTATCTCGTATTTCGAATTATCCATACCTTAAACCTGTTAAATTATTCTCACACCGGAGGTGAATCGGGGGATCATCCCTCGCATTCTTCTCTTTACAGGTCGAAGTCAACCTACTAGGATGAATACTGGGTCGGCAGAAAATTGGTTATAACATTTGGCGCCGTCTGTGGGACCACAAGATTAATTCCTACGATCTGAGACGATGACTAACAGCAACAACGAACAGGGCACTCCGGGGTCACTGATCCAAAGTTTGACCCTACAATACAATTCGTGATTACCCCTCAAAATCTAGGAGTCGATTTCGAGGAAGAGGCCGATATAATCCCAACTCCTGAAGAGTAGGCGATGCTGAGGGCAGAGAAGCACCAAGGAAAAGGGCAAATAAAAAGAGACCTATGAGGCCGAACAAGCAAGGGCTAAAAAAAGAGAGGTCGATGCGTTGAAACTTAAAGCTATAAAGCTACAAAGGGTAAAGTTGGAACTGGAGGAGAAGGCACTCCGGGCGTCACTAGAAGAAACCTAAGGGGCTAAGAGTTCTCGAAAAGAGAAATGGGCCTACGCCGAGGAAGACGAGTCCACGGACTCTGACTCGGACCACAGGAGAAGGAGGACGAAAGTCGTACTGACTTCGAACTCCGACCGGGAAGAGGAAAGAGATGTGTCTGGCACCAGGCTGTCCTGATTAGAAAAGGCCATGTTTGGGGACAAAATATTCAATCGTGAGCCGGTTGTGACCGAAGAAATAGAGGTCTATTGACTCCTTCCGAGGGAGGAGAAACAATTTCTGAAAATGACTGAGTTCAATGGGAGGGGGGATCCTTAAGACCATTTGATAAATACAAATTAATGATGAAAGGCATGGACCACAGCCAGACGATGTTGTGCAAGATGTTTAAGACGTACCTAAATGGAGCGGCGTCGATGTGGTACAAATTGCTTCGGCCATGTTCGATCCACTTCTATAAATAGCTGAAGGGAAAGTTCATAAGGAACTACTCACACTTGTGCCGATGGGAAAAAGATACTGAGACTCTCATCCATTGTAGGTAGGGGATGAATAAGTTTTTAGGCGATTACCTGGCCAGATTCAATGAAGAAGCAGGCATGGTCACCAATCTGAACAAGACCAAGGCTATGGGATATTTGACCATTGGATTGAACCCGATCAAAGGTATAAAAACTCATATCCTCTCTTTATGATTATCCTCCCAAATCCCTTAATGATATATATGTGAGGGGCGAGAACATCTGGAGGAAAATAAAAATTCCGGAAGGGTACAAAGAGCCCCGAAGAGATGATCAGAACAGGAAATCTAGCAGGTACGAGTACTCCCGAGGGTCCGCACAGGACCGAAGGGATGATCGTAAAAACAATGTTAAAAAACAGACGCATCGAGGCCTAGAGAGTCGAAAAGATAGGGACTCGACTGCATTCACTCCGCTCAATGTGTTGATCTCCGAGATTCTCTATGAGATCAAGGGCAAGTCTGGCTTCGTCCGCCCCGCAAAAATGAAAATGGTCGATCAGAAAAAAAATGCTGAAAAATATTACGACTACCATTAGGACAAGAGACACAATATCGATGAATTCTTTCACTTGAAAAAGCTGATAGAAAAAATGATTAAAGCCGGGAAATTAAAAAAATTTGTGAGGGACCTAAGAAACAAGCTAGAACAAAATGAGGCGAGGAATATAGGTACTAAGAAAGAGATCGGGGTGAGGTGAAGACCATTTCTGGGGGAAGTGCCTTCGGCCTTGACAGCAAGAACGCCAGGAAGAGGTATGCCCGCCAAGTATACAACTACATTTTGGAACTGTTCATCATCTGCTAATTGAAGGAGAACATATGTTGGGCACTACATTCACAGAGGTAAACATGACAGTGTGAAAATTTAGATTTTTTTACAAATTTATGCTTTTTCATATTATGTTGAGCATAATAATTTTATACGGTCCAGTTTATGAATTGTGATGTTTGTGAGAAAATTGGGTCATATGAAAAATCTCTAGTAATAACATTCTGTTTTGAAGATCAAGAATTGTATATTCCTGTAAAGTGGGCTTGCGGAGCAACATTGTTTCGTAATGAGTGGAATTGGTTTGTTGATAATATGAAAATTAAAATTGGTGATACAATTATTTTCCAGCGTACTGCAGAACCTTTGAAGTTTAAAATCGTTGTGTTTGATGAATTTGTCCTTCCAAAAGAACAGTCATTGAGAGGTATTTTATTCCTAATAGTTTCCGACTTCAAATTTAAGATTATGATTTTATTTCTCATATTGGATTAAAATAGGGGAGATAAATGATGTTCATTATTCCAACAACTTTTTTAAGATTATTACAGATCATAATTTAGAGTTTGGGGCACTAGTATGTTTATAATTCTTTTTTGTGTTATGAAAACTCAATCACTAAAATGATATTTTGCATTAATTATTCACTTTATAATGTAGGAAATACCACTTGTGTTCTTCCATCATTATGGTAAAAAGCTTGGCAATAACTTAAAGGTCGTTCTTGGTGGTGGAATGATTGCAAAATTCAAATTCTGTTATGTGGAGAAGAAGGTTTATGGGATAAATCGTTTCTTGCGGAAGTATGATGTACATGAGGGTTATCGGTTTATTTTTAAATATTTAGGTAGTTCTGAATTTGAACTTTCTGTTTATGATAAACAATGTATGAATCACTTTCGTAATTGTTATAGAGCTTACTGCTTTGAAGAATTCATGTTTCCTTCATCTGAAGAAGAAGTGATTGAGATTGATGATAGTGTGGATGTAATATCAGAGGCTAAGAATAGTTGAATTTGTTATCTAAATATGATGAAACAATAAAGTCATTCTTTTAGAAACATAGTGGATTCATTTGCATTTGGACTATGAACAACTATATTATATATGATACAACTTGATTAGCATTGTTAATACGGATGATAGGTCAAGATTAATGTACACATTTCATGTGGGTTATCTGGTGAAAAGATGTGGACATCATGATGGTCTGTTGGCATGGTACTATGAAGGAACGAAAACTTGGATCAGGGAGATGATGGTCGTACGTGAATCACCGGGAAAAAGTTTTGTTATATACTATTAACAATTACGAAAATGGTTGCTTATGTACCTTAAAGTAGTGATAAATTATCTCATATGCATGCCTGTTAGTAGATAGTTATTAACAAACGAATCTAGAATATTCGAATCTGATTTCAAGGAAAATAAGATTTAATTTCTAGTAGCCTCATACTAACTGGTGACTGAAATGTTCTTATAATATAGTATCATCATACTCGACTGGTGTCGTGTTACATAGAATGATATGAATTTCGGGAACATGGTCATGATCGTCGTCAACAAATCATCAGGAAGCATACAGTAAAATCTCGATAAATTAATACCTTTGTGACCATGAAATATTATTAATTAATCGAAATATTAAAATATCGATAAATTAATAATTTATTATTTTATCGATATATTAATAGTTTATTAATTTATCGAGATATATTGTTTAAAATTTTATAAGATATATAATTCTCAAAATAATAATTTATTTTCATCTATTGAATATTTAAAATAACATTAAGAAATATTTTTGAATTTAAGTAAATTGAAAGGATTCACTTATTTAATTAGATTACGTAATGTCCTGAAGTTCTCAGAATGGTTCAAGTCAGGGCCCTATCTTTTCTAGACCAGCATTGGTCCTATTTACCACAACAATAAAAGGGACCTTATTTAACTATGTACACAGTTGGAGCCAGTCTCACGGAAAAATGTCCTTAAAGAAACAATTACATTAAGTAATTTCCTCTTATAATATGAACATAGTACGCCAGAGCTCCATAATTCATTAAGAAAGATTCAAGATAAAGTACAAGGCGACATCAATTATAAAAAGAAGCAGGTTACAATTGAGGCTTACTATAAAAGTGCATCATAGAAATCTATAATTTTGATGTAAAATGCAATTATTAATTTATATATTATATGGGACTTATATGCATTAATAAAAAAATATTATCTTATAAATTTAGCGAATTATTAATTTAGCATAAAGGGTCCGGCTCAGGGTTACAAGAAAATTATTAATTTAATGATGTTATTAATTTATCGAGTATTAATTTATCGAGGTTTTACTGTAGTTGATTGTATAGCTTTAAGTATCAGAAACTATCTTATATGCAGGCATTTTAACAAGTAGTTACTAAGAAAAAATTGTAGCCTATCTGCTTAGAATTGTAAGACATATAGTAACATATGTATGGTAGACTCATGCTAAGTGCTTACTACAATGTTCTGATATTATAAGTGTAAAATGAGAAATTGTTTTAAGTTAAATATGAAACAATGCAATTCCTGTGATCTAGTTATACACAAAATATGAAAATGGTGGTTAAAAAAACATGAATCATAGTGATTGAGTTGTGTTAGAAATAACATCAAAACATATTATTGGGTTTAATAATGTATTTACTGAACTGATGATAACACAAAAAACCTAAAAACATTGAACCTCTTGAAAAATTTATGATATAATCAGAATGGAGTGATATAATTATGCATCAATCAGTACAGATTACAAATAATAAACGCAGGTTTGAGTATCATTAATAAAATATGACAATGTATGTTAGATATATTTGAGATGTCATGTCTAATATGATTCATGTTTAGTTTTCAGATCTTAACAAATAGGACATATCAGGACTTACTGGAAGTCAGAACTTAATATCAGAACTTAAGGTCTTATCAGAACTTAAGTGTGGGAAGACTTACAGTTAAGGAAGGAAACTGATTTACAGGAAAGAAGATCGAGACTAAAACAAATAAAGATATGCATGGAAAGAGTTAGAAGACTGGAAGACTTGTAGAAGATATCTGACTGATATATTTTAGGAGACAGAATTGTATTTCATATCAATTAGAAGTTATCTTGTAACTGTGTACTATATAAACACAGACTTAGGGTTAACACTATATGTGTTATCATTATCGAGAAGATTATACATTGTAACCTAGCAGCTCTTAATGATATCGGTTCATCAATGAGAGAGAACAACAGTTCTTATTGTAGCAGAGTTTATTCAATATACTTGATCTTTGTTACATACTTGTGTTAAATCGATTTGATTATATAAACACTGTATTCAACCCCCTTCTACAGTGTTGTGTGACCTAACAATTGGTATCAGAGCTTATCTGTTAACATACATATAGTAAAGATCCAAATAATCATGTCTGAAGAAGCACAAACTCCAACCAAGCCCACCAAAACTGAAGAAACTCAAAAGACTCAAACCCACAGTCGATATGAGACTATTAGGGTTCCCATACTGAGACCTTCTGAGTATCCTATATGGAAAGTGAAGATGGCTATGTTTCTGGAAGCTACAGATCCAGAATACCTTGACAGAATTAATGAAGGACCACATAAGCCTACCAAGCTCTCTGTTGTAGTTGCTGATCAACTAACAAAGACCATCCTAAAGGAGAAAGGTGAGTACACAGCTGAAGACATCTCATCTATTGCCAAGGATGCAAGGGTAAGGCATTTGCTGCAAAGTGCCATTGATAATGTCATGTAAAACAGGGTAATTAATTACAAAACTGCAAAGGAGATATGGGATGCTTTGGAGACAAGATGCCAGGGAACTGATGCAATCAAGAAGAATAGGAGGACTATACTCACTCAAGAGTATGAACACTTTGACTCAAAAGCTGATGAGTCTTTAACTGACTTATATGACAGGTTTGTCAAACTCTTGAATGATCTGTCACTGGTGGACAAGGAATATGATCTTGAAGATTCAAATCTAAAATTCCTTTTAGCTCTTCCTGAAAATTGGGATTTGAAGTCTACTACCATAAGAGATAACTATGACCTTACTGAAACTACTCTTGATAAAATTTAAGGTATGCTCAAGACTTATGAACTTGAGATGGATCAAAGGAGCAAGAGACATGGAAGAAAGTCAAGGACAGTTGCTCTTAAAGATGAGGAGGAATCTCCTAAAGTTGTTGCCTCAAAGAGGGGAAAAGGAAAGACTCTCATCTTAAAGACTGATTCAGAGTCATCATATTCTGATGATGATGATTCAGAAACTGAAAGTTTACCTGAAATAGATGCTGATGAAGAGATGATAAAATTGTGTGCTCTTATGGTAAAGGGTATCAGAAAGATAGCCTACAGGAAATTCAAAAAAGGCAAGAAGTTTTCTAGGAAAAGTGGAAGTTCTGATAAGAAAGGGTTCAGAAATACTGAAGGCAAGGGAGGAAAGTCTGACAGAGGAGACAACTCAAATGTCAAATGCTACAACTGTGGTGAAAAAGGCCACCTATCTCCTGACTGCAAGAAAGGAAAAAGTGACAAAGGCAAGGCACTTGTCACAAAGAAGAAAAGCTGGACAGACACTTCAGATTCTGAAAAAGAGGTGAACTATGCCTTGATGGCAAATGCTGATAGCAAAACTGAAACTGCTGAATTGAAGGTACCTCAAACAACTTATGCTTTTCATACTGATGATATTGCTGAGTTGAGATTATATCTTAAAACCATGTTCATTAGTTATAGAGATCAGACTTTAACATGTTAAAGATTAACATCTGAAAATCTTGCTTTTAGAAAGAGAAATGACTATTTAGAAAAGGAGTTAGTTTTTCTTCATCAAACTAAGAAAGAAAAAGATGATGCTTTATATGTTAGAGATGAAGTGTTAAAATTGAATGAATCTCTAAAAGCTGACTTAGAAAAGGAAAGAGAGATTATCAGAACTTGGACTAACTCTGGCAGAATAACTCAGAATTTATTAAGTAGTGGAAACTGGAAAGAGGGCTTAGGTTATGGAGATGATAAAAGTGAAAAAGGAACTGAACAAATTGAGCCAATTGTTGTTAAACAGACTGCTAAGCCAAAGATAAATCTTGTTAAGTTTTTAGCAAAAACTGTAAAGTCTGATTCTAAATAGATGAAAGAGTCTATGACAGAAGTCAAGGATAAGTCAACTTCTGACAAATTAAAACAGGATAAACCAGCTGAAGTCAACATAGGCTTAATGACAAAGAAGCAGCTTAAGAATAAGCTGAAAGAGATTAGGAATGTCAACAAGGTAAAGGAAGCTAGGAAAAATAGGAATGGAAAGGAAGGTGTGAATAAAAGCAATAATTATATGCCTGTTCCTAATGCTCCTAGAAAGAAATGTTATAACTATGGAAACTCTAACCATCTTGCTTCTTTTTGCAGGAAGAATAAAGATATAAACTCTTTACCTCCTAGATCAGGAGTTAAGAGTCAGTCTGTTAGGTTTAAGCCACAAAATCCTTGTTTTCATTGTGGTAGTTTATGGCATTCCATTTATACTTATAAGGAATATCATAGTTTGTACTATGATTATTATCAAATAAAACCTTCTTTAAAGAAAGTCAGTATTATTCCTTCTAGTGTAAAGTCTGATGCAAAGTCTGATATAAACTCTGATAAACACGATGTTAGCATAAACTATGAAATTAAATCCGCTGCAAATGTTAACAAACTTAAAAAGGCCAAAGGATCCAAGCACGTCTTGGTCCTTAAAACTAATCATTAATGGTCTTTGTGATTGCAGGGCAACAGGAAAAATATCCTAGTTCTTGACAGTGGATGTTCAGGACATATGACTGGAAATAAAGCCCTGCTATTAGACTTTGTGGAGAAAGATGGCCTATGAGTTTCTTATGGAGATGGCAACATGGGAAAAACTCTGGGATATGAAAATATAAATCTTGGGAATGTTATCATTGAATCAGTAGCTCTTGTCTCATGACTTAAACACAATCTGCTAAGTGTGAGTCAAATCTGTGACAGAGGTTATCATGTGGATTTCTTCGAAGAACACTGTGAAGTTGTAAGCAATTCTATAGGCAAAGTGGTTTTGAAAGGTTACAGGCATGGTAACGTTTATGAAGCCAGACTTTCAACAAGTTCTGATGGTTTTGCAATATGTCTGTTGAGTAGAGTATCAATTGAAAAAAGCTAGAATTGGCACAAAAGACTCTCTCATTTAAACTTCAACAACATAAATGAGCTTTTAAAGAAAGATCTTGTGAGAGGACTATCAAAATCAGTATTTGCTGCTGATGGCCTTCGTGATTCATGTCAAAAGGCAAAAGAAAGAAAATCTTCATTCAAGAGCAAAACTGAATCCTCAATTCTTGGGCCTTATCATCTACTCCATGTTGATCTATTTGGTCCAATCAATGTCATGTCTATTGTAAAGAAGAAATATGCTATGGTTATAGTGGATGAGTTCACAAGATACACTTGGGTGTATTTCTTGCACAAGAAGAATGAAACTACATCTACTCTAACTGATCATGTCAAACAGCTGGATAAATTGGTCAAAGATTCTGTTAAAATAATGAGAAGTGATAATGGTACTGAGTTCAAGAATTCAATCATGGAAGAGTTCTGCGAAGAGCATGGAATCAAACAGGAATTTTCTGCACCTGGAACTCCACAGCAAAATGGAGTTGTAGAAAGAAAGAACATGATTCTCATTGAAGCTGCACGAACTATGCTTGATGAAGCAAATCTACCAACCTACTTTTGGGCTGAAGCTGTGCAGACTTCTTGTTTTACACAGAATGATACACTCATAAACAAGCATGGAAAAACACCATATGAGATGGTGAAGAAAAAGAAGCCAAATCTGAAATACTTTCATGTATTTGGATGTAAGTATTTTGTTCTTAAGACTCATCCTGAACAGCTATCAAAATTTGATCTAAAAGCTGATGAAGGAATTTTTGTTGGATATCCACTTTGTTAGATATATTTGAGATGTCATGTCTAATGTGTTTCATGTTTAGTTTTCAGATCTTAACAAACAGGAAATATCAGTACTTACTGAAATCAGTACTTACTGGAAGTTAGAACTTAAGGATATCAGTACTTAAATTATCAGGAGATAATTATCAGAAGATGGATATCAGAACTTAAGTGCGGGAGGACGAACAGTTAAGGAAAGGCTGATTGAAAGGAAAGAAGATCAATACAAACGCAACAAGAGATATGCATGAAGAAGGAATTTATGAAGAATATAATACTTGGAAGAAAAGATAACTAGTTGATATATTTTAGGAAGCAGAATTATATTCAATATCAATTAGAAGATTATCTTGTAACTGTGTAGTATATAAACACAGACATAGGGTTTACACTATATGTGTTATTATAATCAAAGTTATTATTTATTGTAACCCTAGCAACTCTCATGATAAGTTGTTCATCACTGAGAGAGGACAGTTCCATATTGTAACAGAGTTTATTATGTTGAATAAAATCTGTTTTCTGTTACTTGTGTTTTTATATTCGATTTGATTGTGATAAACACTGTATTCAACCCCCTTCTACAGTGTGTGTGACCTAATAAGTGGTATCAGAGCAGATCTGTTAACACACAAATAGTTTAAGATCCAAAAACAATCATGTCTGAAGAAGAACAAACTCCAACCAAGCCCACCAAACTGAAGAACCTCCAAAGACTCAAATCCAGAGTCGATGTAACACCCCCAAATCCGGGGTCGGGGATTCGGGTTGTCACGAGTTCCATTTACCTTATCAATACTTAATCCTAACAGTCAACCAACTACTGAGTATTGTGACCCCACAATATACACACACACACCACAAGTTATAGTCTCAGAGATGAATACCAAAAATAACACAAGTCATTTTATTCCACCATTATAAACCGTTACACCTTAAAAGGGTTTCTTAATAAATTTACATTTCTTTGTCATTATTACAATTCATATAGATACATAAGTCTGGTACATCAGAAGTTGAAAGTCTAGCCTATTGGTAATTCCTACCTCAGCTATAGCGGCATCAACGCTTCCTGAAAATTGCGGAACGTTTCCTAACCGCTTGCGAATTGGAAGCTTGGTCCTGTTCATCTTTTCTATCTATTGTTGTGTGATGAAAGAAGAAAGCAAGGGTGAGCAACAAGCCCACCGAAATAATATATATAATAATTAACAATGTATGAGCATCGTACTCAAGAAAGTCTTGGTTAAGAAGAAATGAACCAAGTTGATATCTTAACGCGACCAAATCGCAAAATATTCAGTATATACATACATATATACTTTTCACAATCTTTGAAATCCTCTGACATGTATAATATACACAGAGTTCCAGTTTATAACTGTATAAAAATATCGTTGCAAGGTGATCTCATATATCTAACCTTGTCTCAATGTTTTTCTGAAAATCTTTGATATGCATAAGATAATCATTTACTAGATATAAGTTTAAAAGATGAAGTTACAAGATACTCCAATATACTTATATCTTTTCCGAATACTACTTGAACTACCACCGTTCAAGGTATAATCTGTGTCAAAAGTTCATCACATAGATGAGACTACAAGATATGATTTGAATAGATTCAATCCTTGAAATATCATTCAAAAGAAATGAAGTTACGAGATACTTCATTAAATCCCGATATATATATATCCATATATATATCTCTCATACATTTCCTGAAAACCTCTGTCATGTAAAGTATGAACAAAGTTGTAATATCCAATGAATTTGGAAAGAAAAGAATTTTGGCATAAACCTGATATCTTGCTGATCAGGCAAAGATACCAATAAGTAACCTTTTCTACTAGTAGATGGACGAATTCCCCACTGGTCATCACCCTGGTCGCAATAGGACCTTATGCTGGACTGCCACTCAGCCACTTACGCATTTGATGGACTCCCACTAAGCCACTTACACTTTCATGGACGACCACTGAGCCCATGTTGCTTATGCCGACTCAATAGATGGACTTACTTCCCGAACGTTGGGTAAGTAATCAATTCATTTACCAAAGCAGCAACCTCGTTGCGAATATAAAATACACCACAGAGCCGGATCCCTCAGGTTTTGAGCGAATATTTAAATCCCCTTTAAAAGGAAGATCTTAAATATAAAAATGAGTTTTGGGATCCGCTCTAACTTTTAAAAATCATTTTGAAGACTCGAAAACACTTTAAAGAGTATTTCGAGTAATGCTGATTTAATGAAATAAATCAGTCCCGATATATTAGAAAATATCCGAATATTATTATTTAAATAATATTCCCATAAAGAATAATCTTTATAAAAATAATTGAAGTAGAAGTTGTAAAACTTATACTTGAAATGAATATTAAATAACCAAAGATATACTTATACAAAAGTAATATCTTTATTTGAATAATCAAAGTGAGTTTGATTATCGACACATTATTCTTTAATAAAATAAAGAATAATAACTAGTAAATAATCGGAGTCATAAGTCCTCGAATGAATATTCAAAATAATATTTATTAATAAAATAAACGGAGTCATAAGCCCCCAAATGAATATTCAAAATAATATTCATTAATAAAATAAACGGAGTCATAAGCCCCCGAATGAATATTCAAAATAATATTCATTAATAAAATAAACGGAGTCATAAGCCCCCGAATGAATATTCAAAATTATATTCATTAATAAAATAAACGGAGTCATAAGCCCCCGAATGATTATTCAAAATAATATTCAGTAATAAAATAAAGTTATCGAATAAACCTTATTCGATTCATAGTTTTAAAAACTATATCTATATATATATATAAATATATATAATATACTCGGGAACATCGACTCCCGGTTTTAGAAAAATATCCACCTTTGGGTCCCTATACTAAGGGTATACGTAACTACTGCTTATATCTAGTATAGGTATTATGCAACTATAAGCATTTGAATCAACGGATATATATCAAGATTACGAAACAAACATGCATATATACCATATCACATGCTCCAATATATCGCAAGATTTGCTAATTAAGCATCATGCATCTATCACAAGATAATGCATATACATATGTATACATCACAACAACAGTATAACGGGTAGAAAACTTGCCTGAGCGACTGGGGGTTATAAATGGCTTGGGACGAGTCTGGTAACCTATAAATAACATTTAAGTTGGAATTAAACTAAGGTCACTTATAAATCTATACTTTAACCAATTTAGACTCTAACGCTCGCTTTGCGCTTAATGATTCTCTTAAGTCGCTCGAGTACCCTCGGCTCCACCATTTTTAATAAATTAACCATTAAAAGTTTTAAAGAGATTCTTTCGCGAGTGCGTTATGAACTGCTTAATACACTTTATATAAATGTTTCATATTCCAATTAGTCCTTTTAGGTCTTTAACCTATGTTTCAAAGTAAGGCGAGGGGTAATGGTTCATTCGCGAAACGCCGTTACATAAAACGGTCGTTTCTCCTAAACCGTACATCGTATTCAAACGAACCACATATCAAAACGAAGCTCGTAACATGAACTATCTAATCATGGTAATGGTCAAAACCTAGCAGTGAGTTCACGGGTCCTAATGTTAAGAACAAAAACAGTCTAAAGTAAATCGGGCATTACGACGGCTATGTTTACGCGATTACCCAAATTTATACCACTCCAAATCAACCCACAACCATCCCACAATCAACATCCCAACCAAACTCCATCCATACTTCACCATAACAGCCCCAAAAACTCAATATTATCAATTTATACTATTCTCAAACATGAATTTAAACTATACTTAAGTTCATTAATCAATAATCCAAGAATTACAACTCCAAAAACATCACAAAACCAACTAACCTCTACATACACAACAATCAAACCTCTCATAAACTATAACAACAAAACTAAACCTAATACTCAAAGTAAATTTAGGGTTTGGAGGGGTTATACCTTCCTTGGAGAGTGGGGAATCAAGTAATTAGCTTGGAATCACCCTTAAAAGTCCTTATCCAAGCTTAATCTAAACAAAAACTCAAGAACAAAAATTTTAGTTCTTGAAAAACACTATTCACCCTCTTCTTCCATGATTTTTAGGAAGAGATTGTGAATGAATTAGAAGCTCAAACTTATAGGATAGCTATATCTATGCATAAGGAGTCTTAGATAATTACCTTGCTAATTAACAAAGCTTGGAGCTAGGATTTTGACTTTTTCTTTCTTTGAAGAAGAAGAAAGCCGAGAGCTTTTGATGAAGAAAGGGAAATAACTTTGTGTTTTTGGTGAAATGAATTGTTAGTTGGCTTGGTTGATTTGTTTTGTTTTGATTTATTACCTTTTACCATGGTAACTTTTGTGTGGTTCTTAATCAACCAACAACACACCTTTCTTTGTCATGCTTATGTCACCTTGTTATGTCACCCTCCCCCACTTGTCCTCCTCTTATTGGTTTGATGACATCATCATCCCTAACCTCCTTGATTAACTCTTAATTGCTTGCCTAATGACCGCAGATCTGTTGTGCGGTTAGCTTAACTTTCGTTTTCGTTTATCGTTTGAGGGATCATACCCGGGATCTTATTACTTAGGTTTCCTTAACCTTTCTCAATACATTATATTCCTTTTATGATCCTCTCTTATAATCCTTGAATTTTAATCCTTTTTATTCTGTTACCTTATACTCAATTCTTTCTGTATCTGGAATATTTCCGGGAAAAATCAAAGTGTTCCGATTTAGATTCTGACGATCTTTACATACACTTATATACCACATAGAGTACTAATAATATCCCAGAAGATCAATAAAAGAACCCCTACATAGTGTGGCATGAAAAGTTTTCTTATCCAGCATAATCAGCAAAACATTATTCATAAGGATTTCAAAAATTCCAAAAATTGGGGTTATTACAGTCGATATGAGACTATTAGAGTTCCCATACTGAAACCATCTGAATATCCCATATGGAAGGTGAGGATGTCTATGTTTCTGGAAGCTACTGATCCAGAATACCTTGAAAGAATCAATGAAGGACCACACAAGCCAACCAAACTCTCTGTTGTAAGTACTGATTCCAGTAAGTACTAAGGTTGACGTGGTTATTAAAAGGTTATAGAATGCTAACGAGCAAAAGTATAACCAGTATAATATTATGAACGGGAAAAGAGTGGGTATTGAGAAGCAAAAGCTATAATGCTGGAAGCTATGATGAGGGTCTGTGCAATAGACTTGAAAGAATTTGGAATGATCACTTAACGCGGATTGAGTTTTCTTACGATAATAGATCGCATGTCAGTATCGAGATATCGCCTTATGAGATCCTTGAGGGAAGACAATGTCGATCTCCCTTATGTTAGGATAAAGTTGTAGAGCGCAAGATGCTCGGACCCGCAGTAGTCCAAAGGACCAAGGATATAATAGATCTAATCAGAGGACGGCTGGTAGTAGCCCAAGATGGACATAAGAAGTATGTTGATTTGACACGAAAGGACAAAGAATAGGAAGTAAGGGACCTAGTGTTGTTATAGGTATTCCCTTGGAAGGGATTAATGAGGTTCGGAAAGAAAGGGAAACTAAGCCCAAGACACATTGGACCTTTTGAGATACTAAGACGGATTGGGAAGTTGGCTTACGAGCTAGCCTTACCCCCGAACCTACAACAAGTTCATAATGTGTTCCATGTGTCAATGCTAAGGAAGTATCATCGGGATGCCAGACACATAGTGGAGTACGAGCAGGTGGATATGCAACCAGATCTGACTTACGTGGAAAAACCAGTAAAGATTATGGATAAGAAGGAGCAGGTGCTTCGGAACAAAGTGATCAAGCTAGTCAGAGTGCTATGGCAGAATCATAATGTGAAAGAATCAACTTGGGAACTAGATAGCGCAATGCTAGAAAAGTACCCCCATTTGTTTTTTCTATTTGATTCCGGGACGGAATCCTTTTAACGAGGGGAGACTGTAATAACCCCAAAATTTTGGACTTTTTGTAACCCTTATGAATAGTGATTTTGCTGATTATGCTGAATAAGAAAACTTTTCATACCAAACTTTGTAGGGGTTCTTTTATTGTTATTCTGAGATCTTATTAGTACTCTATATGGTATATAAGTGTATGTGAAGATCGTCAGAATCCAAATTCGAACACTTTGATTTTTCCCAAAAATCCACCAGATACCGAAAGAATTGAGTATAAGATAACAGGATAAAAAGGATTTAAATTCAAGGATTATAAGAGAGGATCATAAAAGGAATATAATGTATTGAGAAAGGTTAAGGGAACCCAAGTAATAAGATCCCGGGTATGATCCCTCAAACGATAAACGAAAACGAAAGTTAAGCGAACCGTATAACAGATTAACGATCATTAGCCAAGTAATTAGGAGTTAATCAAAGAGGTTAGTGATGATGATGTCATTACACCAACAAGAACAAGACAAGTATGGGAAGATGACATAAGAGGATGACATAAGCATGACACAATGGGAAGGAATTGTTGGTTGATTATAAGCCACACAAATTTTACCATGGTAAAAGGTTAATTAACAACAAAAACAAAGCAACCAAGCAAACACATTCATTTCTCTCCCCCCCCATCTCCTTGCTCACGGTTTTTTAAAGAAAAAAAAGAAGAAAAATTTCCAAACCCAAGCTCCACTCAATCATAATTCAAGAGGTTTGTTTCTTTGGATCCTATATTTCATAACTAAGAAGAGCAAGTAGTTTGAGTGCTTGAATCAAAGGTTTTCTATCTCAAACAAATCATTTTAGTTTAGGGTGAATAGTAACTTTCAAGAACAAATTTTTGATTCTTGATTTTATTTGTAAGGTCAAGGTAGCTTAAGCATAGATAAAGGCTTCCATGGGCATTCCAAAGATCTTTCATGGATTAAAAGCTTCAAGGAAGGTATAAAACTTCAAACCCTAGTTTTAATTTGAATATTTAGGAGTGGTTTTGATTAATATAGTTCATGAGAAGCATGATGCTTGTGTGTTTAAAGTTTGGTTGGGTTTGTAGCGATATGGATGATTGAATCTTGTTTATAGTTAATGAAACTTAAGTATAAGCTTTTAGTTCATGATTGGGAGTAGTATTAATTGGAAATCTTGAGATGTTGGGGCTGTTGTAGTAGATTATGGATGGATTTTTGTTGTAGTAATGATTGTGGGATTGATTGTGATTTGATTTGGAGTTGTACAAATTTGGTAATCGCGTAAACATAGCTGTCGTAATGCCCGATTTACCTTAGACTGCTTTTGTTCTTAATATCAGGACCCATGAACTCACTGTTAGGTTTTGACCATTACCATGATTAGATAGTTCATGTTACGAGCTTCATTTTGATATGTGGTTCGCTTAAATCTGATGTACGGTTTAGGAGAAACGACCGTTTTTAGTAACAGCGTTTCGCGACCGAACCATTACCCCTCGCCTTACTTTGAAACCTTGGTTAAGGCCCTTAAATGACTAATTGGAATATGAAACAATTATTTAAAGTGTATTAGGCAGTTGGTAGGGTACTCGCAAAAGAATCGCCTTAAAATTCATAATGGTTAATTTATTAAAAATGGTGGAGCCGAGGGTACTCGAGCGACTTAAGTGAATCGTTAAGGGTATAAGCGACCATAAGAGAACGTTAGAGTCTAATTGGTTAAAGTCTAGATTCTTAAGCGACTTTGGTTTAATTCCGACTTATGTTGTTGTTTATAGGTTATCGGACCCACTCTAAGCTTAAGTCTATCCGGAAACACTCAGGCAAGTTTTCTACCCGTTATACTGTTGTTGTGATGTATATATGTATATGCATTATCTTGTGATAAGTGCATGATTGTTATTAGCAAATCTTGCGATATATTGGAGCATGCTGATATGGTATATATGCATGTCTGTTTCGTAATCTTGATATCTAATTATTGATTCGATTGCTTATAAGTTGCATAATACCTATGATAGAGATAAGCAGTAGTTGCGTATACCCTTAGTATAGGGGACCCAAAGGTGAACATATTGCTAAACCGGGAGTCGATGTTCCCGAGTATAATATATATATATATATATATATATATTTATTTATATTTATATTTATATATATATATAGTTTTCAAAACTATTAATCGAATAAGGTTTATTCGATAACTTTATTTTATTTAATGAATATAATTTGAATATTCATTCGAGGACTTATGACTCCGTTTACTTTATTTAATGAATATTATTTTGAATATTCATTCGAGGACTTATTACTCCGTTTATTTTATTTAATGAATATTATTTTGAATATTCATACTCCGCTTATTTATTAAGTAATATTTTTTATTTTATTAAAAAATAATATTTCGATAATCAAACTTATTTTTGATTATTCAAATAAAGATCGTACTTTCGTATAAGTATATCTTTGGTTATTTATTATTCATTTCAAGTATGAGTTTTAAAACTTCTACTTCAATTATTTTTATAGAGATTATCCTTTATGGGAATATTATTTAAATAATAATATTCAGATATTTTCTAATATACCAGAACTGATTTATTTCATTAAATCAGCATTACTCCAAACATTCTTAAAAATGTTTTCGAGTCTTCAAAATGATATTTAAAAGTTAGAGCGGATCCCAAAACTCATTTTTATATTTAAGATCTTCCTTTCGAAGGGGATTTAAATACTCGCTCAAAACCTGAGGGATCCGGCTCTGTGGTGTATTTTATATTCGCAACGAGGTTGCTGTTTTGAGAAAAAAATTTGATTACTTGCCCAACGTTCGGGAAGTAAGTCCATCTATTTGAGTCGGCATAAGCAACATGGGCTCAGTGGGCATCCATGAAAGTGTAAGTGGCTCAGTGGGAGTCCATCAATGCGTAAGTGGCTGAGTGGCAGTCCAACATAGGTCCTAATACGGCCAGGGTGATGACCAGTGGGGAATTCGTCCATCTACTAGTAGAAAAGGTTACTTATTGGTATCTTTGCCTGATCAGCAAGATATCAGGTTTATGCCAAGGTTTTCTCCTTTCCAAATTCATAGGATATTACAACTCTGTTTATAATTTTCATAACAGAGGTTTTCAAGGAGTGTATGAAATGTATATATATAGGTGTATATATATATCGGGACTTAATGAAGTATCTCGTAACTTCATTATTTATAATGATATTTCAAAGATTGAATCTATCCAAGTCTTTTCTTGTAGTCTCATCTATGTGATGAACTTTTGAAACTGATTATACCTTGAACGGTGGTAGTTTAAGTAGTATTTGGAAAAGATATAAGTATATTGGAGTATCTTGTAACTTCATCTTTTCAACTTATATCTGGTTAATGATTATCTTATGCATGCCAAAGCTTTTCACAAAAACGTTGAGACAAGGTTAGATATATGAGATCACCTTGCAACGATATTTTTATACAGTTATAAACTGGAACTCTGTGTATATTATGCATGGAAGAGGACTTCCAAGATTTTGAAAAGTATATATACATATATACTGAATATTTTGCGACTTGGTCATGATAAGATATCAAACTTGGTTCATTTTTACTTGACCAAGACTTTCATGAAACTATGAGGATGCTCACATATTGTAAATCATTATACATATTATTTTGGTGGGCTTGTTGCTCACCCTTGCTTTCTTCTTTCATCACACAACAACAGATAGACAAGATGAACAGGACCAAGCTCCCAATTCGTGAAACGTTCTGCAGTTTCCTGTAGGCGTTGATGCCGTTGTAGCTGAGGTAGGAACTACCAATAGGCTAGGCTTTCAACTTTTGATGTACCAGACTTATGCATACTTATGAATTGTAATAATGGCAAAGAATATGTAAATTTATTCAGAAACCCTTTTAAGGTGTAATGGTTTATAATTGTGGAATAAAATGAATTGTGTTATTTTTGGTATTCATCTCTGAGACTATAACTTGTGGTGTGTGTGTATATTGTGGGGTCACAGTACGCAGTAGTTGGTTGTTTATAAAGATTGAGTGTTATTAAGGGAAATGGAACTCGTGACAACCCGGATCCCCGACCCCGGATTTGGGGGTGTTACAGAAATGGTATCAGAGCTAAACGTTATAAACCTCAGAGATGATATGACGTTAAAATAATAAGTTCACTAAGATAATAAGAACTCTTGCCAAGTTCATAGTCGGACTACCTAACGTAGTACTGACAGTTAAAACCCTTATGGGAACCCTTATAAATATCGTGATAGAAGCGTAGTTCGTTATCGTATATGGTAGCGGGATCCGAACCCTGAGGTTGAGGAGCAACAACGCGATGATGTTTTATTACTTATTGGAGATCAGATTGTGGATCCGATAGAGCGTCCTAACGCGGGACTGGATGATGTTAATATTGAGGATGTAGCAGTCGAGGATGTTGTTCCAGAAGGGATTGTTGCTGAGAAGGATCTCGTGGAGGATCCTAACAAGACTGAAGAGATGGTCGCTGAGGAATTGATAACCATGGTTAGAGCGACTACCAGAGGTAGGATTGGACGGTCACTACCGGATGTTCGTTCAAGTTTGTAAAGATAGTAGCCCCTTTAACGCGGCTTACTCGTAAGACTGAGAAGTTCGAATGGACAGAAAAATGCGAGAACAACTTTTAAGAACTGAAGCAAAGGTTGGTGACGGCCTCCATGATGGCGTTGCCGGATGGAAAAGGAGATTTTGTGATGTGTAGTGACGCTTCGTATAAGGAATTAGGGTGCTTCTTATACAGCACAATAAGGTAATCGCGTACGCGTCAAGATAATTAAGGGAATATAAAATTCGATATCCCCACCCATGAGCTTGGGCTCGTGGCAATAGTTTTTCCCTAAAGATTGGAGGCACTACTTGTATCGAGAGAAGTGCAAGATTTACACAAACCATATGAGCTCTAGTACATTTTTACGTAGAAAGAGCTCAACATACGCTAGAGGAGGCGGTTAGAGCTAATCAAGAATTATGATACTCGCTCAAAACCTGGGGGATCAGGCTCTGTGGTGTATTTTACATTTGCAACGTGGTTGCTATTTTGAGAAAACAATTTGATTACTTACCCAATGTTCGGGAAGTAAGTCCATCTAATTGAGTCGGCATAAGCGACAGGCCGGGGTACGGTCTATCAAAGTGTAAGTGGCTGGGTGGCAGTCCATCAACGCGTAAGAGGCCGGGTGGCGGTCCAGCACAAGGTCCTTATGTGGCCAGGGTGATGACCGGTGGGGGATTCATCCATCTACTAGTAGAAAAGGTTACTTATTGGTATTTTTGCCTGATCAGCAAGATATCGGGTTTATGCCAAGGTTTTCTCCTTTCTAAATTCATTGGATATTGCAACTCTGTTTATAATTTTCATAACAGAGGTTTTCAAGGAGTGTATGAAATGTATATATATAGGTGTATATATATATATCGGGACTTAATGAAGTATCTCGTAACTTCATTATTTATAATGATATTCAAAGATTGAATCTATTCAAATCTTGTCTTGTAGTCTCATCTATGTGATGAACTTTTGAAACTAATTATAACTTGAACGGTGGTAGTTCAAGTAGTATTTGGAAAAGATATAAGTATATTGGAGTATCTTTTAACTTTATCTTTTCAACTTATATCTGGTTAATGATTATCTTATGCATGACAAAGATTTTCACAAAAACGTTGAGACAAGGTTAGATATATGAGATCACCTTGCAATGATATTTTTATACAGTTATAAACTGGAACTCTGTATATATTATGCATGGAAGAGGACTTCCAAGATTTTGAAAAGTATATATATATACATATATACTGAATATTTCGTGACTTGGTCGCGTTAAGATATCAAACTTGGTTCATTTCTTCTTGACCAAGACTTTCATGAGTACGATGAGAATGCTCATATATTGTTAATTATTATACATATTATTTCGGTGGGCTTGTTCCTCACCCTTGCTTTCTTCTTTCATCATACAATAACAGATAGAAAAGATGAACAGGACCAAGCTCCCGATTCGCTAGCGGTTAGGAAACGTTCCGCAGTTTCCTGTAGGCGTTGATGCCGTTATAGCCGAGGTAGGATCTACCAATAGGCTAGGCTTTCAACTTTTGATGTACCAGACTTATGTATATTTATGAATTGTAATAATGGCAAAGAATATGTAAATTATTCAGAAACCCTTTTTATGGTGAAATGGTTTATAATTGTGGAATAAGATGACTTATGTTATTTTTGGATATTCATCTCTGAGACTATAACTTGTGGTGTGTGTGTATATTGTGAGGTCACAGTACGCAGTAGTTGGTTGACTGTTAAGATTAAGTATTGATAAGGGAAATGGAACTCGTGACAACCCGAATCCCCGACCCCGGATTTGGGGGTGTTACACTATCACTGTCCAACATCTATCAGCCAAATGCCCTTTGCCTCCACAAGCATTACACACAAGATTTTTATTATAAGGAGCTCGATTATATGTTTATTTCTTACTGAACATAGTTGAGGATTCAGTTTCTGGAAAATGTGATATATTTCTTTGTGATTCCTCTTGCTGAATCACAACATATGCCATTTCAACAGTTGGCAGCGGAATTTGCATAAACAACTGACTCCTCATAGGACCATAGACTTCATCTAGTGTAATAACCCCAATTTTTTGGAATTTTTGAAACCCTTATGAATAGTGTTTTGCTGATTATGCTGAATAAGAAAACTTTTCATGCCACACTATGTGGGGGTTCTTTTATTGATCTTCTGGGAAATTATTAGTACTCTATGTGGTATATAAGTGTATGTAAAGATCGTCAGAATCCAAATCCGAACACTTTGATTTTCCCGAAAATCCACCAGATACCGAAGGAATTTAGTATAAGGTAACAGGATAAAAAGGATTTAAATTCAAGGATTTTAAGAGAGGATCATAAAAGGAATATAATGTATTGAGAAAGGTTAAGGGAACCCAAGTAATAAGATCCCGGGTATGATCCCTCAAACGATAAACGAGAACGAAAGTTAAGCGAACCGTATAACAGATCAGCGATCATTAGGCAAGCAATTAAGAGTTAATCAAAGAGGTTAGGGATGATGATGTCATCAAACCAACAAGATGACATAGGAAAGGTGACATAAGCATGACATAAGGGAAGGAGGTGTGGTTGATTAATAACCACACAATTTTTCATGGGTAAAAAGGTAATTAATCAAAAACAAAAGCTAGCAACCAAGCAAACAAATCAAAAAACACAAAACACTCCATTTTCTTCATCAAGCTCTCGGCTTTCCTTCATTTTCAAGGATAAGAAAATCCAAATTCAAGCTCCAAGCATTGTTAAATCGTGAGGTAATTATCCAAGGTTCCTTGTACTTAGATATAGTTATTCTATGAATCTAAGCTCCAAATTCCTTCACAATCTCTTCCTAAAAATCATGGAAAAAGATGGTGAATAGTGTTTTTCAAGAACTAAAATTTTTGTTCTTGAATTTTTGTTTAGATTAAGCTTGGATAAGGACTTTTAAGGGTGATTCCAAGCTAATTACTTGATTCTCCACTCTCCAAGGAAGGTATAACCCCTCCAAACCCTAACTTTATTTGAGTAATTAGGTTTATTTTTGTTGTTATAATTCATGAGAGGCTTGTTTGTTGTGAATATAGAGATTAGTTGGTTTTGTGAAGTTTTTGGAGTGGTAATTCTTGGATTGTTGATTAATGAACTTAAGTGTAGTTTAAATTCATGTTTAAGAATAGTATAAATTGATAATTGTAAGTCACATGTCATAGCCTATTTGTATATTCGAGGATTCAACTCAACTCAAATAAGAATGTAATAAGTAAATAGTGGATCTACCGTCAAAAGAGATCTCACAGAGTAATATCTGTCAAAGGATTCAGAAACAAGGTTCATCTACAGACTTGAGGAATTAATTCACTGGAAGAAGTTCAAGAAATTGATCATGCTTCAGTGATATAAATCAAGAGTGTGGATTTAATCAAGTGACAGAGATCTCATCAGAGTATCATTAATTACAAGGATTTAATCTGAAGTAAATCAAAGTATCAAAGTCAAGACATGAAGAAACGTCACGGAAGTTAGTCACTCATGAACCAGACAGTACATCGAGTGTCAACGTTGAAGTGGTGGAATTGATTCATAATTCTCAGTGATTTTCAGAAGATATTCAGAAGATTGGTTGCTGCTCAGGGTTAGTATTAATTCTCTATTAATTAATTAAGTCATATAATTTAATTAAGAAAATAAATTATATCTGCAAAGATTAATTTATTTGATTAATTAAATTAATTGATTAATTAATTCAGAATTAATATTAAGGATTTTCAGAATTTAAATTGGATTAAAAACAGTCTTAAATCAGCAAGACAATTGAAAATGAACTAGCATGACAATCAGGATTGTCATACCGATTGTCATGCCAAGTCATTTCAATTGTCCTACCGAAAGTTCTACTGGGAAGGAGATAGTCTTGCTAGTTCAACTGATTGCCATACCGAAAGTCATTGTAGTTCAATCAGATTGTCTTGCTAGTTCAATCCATTGTCCTACCGAAAGTCTTGCCAGCTATAGGATTGTCATTCCGGTTCAATTCAATTCTGTTGAATGAATTAAAAAGACAAAGAAGCAGCAAAAAGAAAAATCATCATCCAATCCAGAACACAGAAGTCAAGAACAAAGAAGAAAAGAAAAACAAGAAGAAATATTTCATCTTTTCATCTGCATACTTCAAGATTAAATTTCTAGATTGTAAAGTTAAATCCAATCCACTAGAAATCTTTATCTTGCTCTTGTGTAACAATCTAGCGGATCAAAATCCCTAGAACTTAATCTCAAATCGCGTTTAGCATTTGATTCTAATTATTGCAAAAATAGAAAAAGTTCATGTCGAATTTATTCTAAATTTGTGATAATTAATTTGAGATTAATTCCTTGTAATCGATACAGTTGTTGTAACACCTTTCAAGTTTAATAATATTCTTATTTAACTTGATTTTTTTTTACATTTTTTATTCCGCATTTATTCGATTATTCGGTACCGTTTGTATTCAACCCCCCTTCTACAAACGAATTGGGACCTAACAATTGGTATCAGAGCCTTCTGATTAACGAACAAATCAAGATCCTAGACTTTTGTGATTTTTCAACTCCTTGAATTTTTATTCATTCAAAAATTCATAATGACTTCACAAAAAGTTGGAACCGTTAAAATTCCACAATTTGATAAAGAGAATTATATTATGTGGAAGAAGAAGATGCTCTTGTTTTTACAAGTGGCAAATCCCAAATATTCAAACTTGTTAAAGAAGGGGATAAAAACTCCGATGGTTATTGAACCGGAGGTGATAGTAGATGATGTTGTGATCACCAAAGCCAGAACCTATCCTAAAGATCCTGAAGATTTTACTCCTGATGAAAAGGAAGAAGCCTCCTTGGATGCCAGCCTTCAATTAATTTTAATTGATTCCCTTGATCCCTTGATGAACAGACATGTGATGAGCTGTAAAAATTCCAAACACATGTGGGAAACTATTGAGGTGATCAATGAAGGCACAGAGGAAGTTAGGGAGAACAAGTTGGAGATCCTAACCTCTAAGTATGAATATTTTAAATCAAATCCAGGAGAAGGAATTACTGAAGTGTTTGAGAGGTACAATGCGTTGATCAACAACCTGAACATCAATGGAAAATTTTATTCAATCAGGGAGGTCAACAAAAAGTTCCTTTTAACACTGCCAACTCATCTTGAACATAGAATCACTGCCATTAGAGAAGCTAGAGATCTGAGTGAGATTTCTTTGGACAAGCTCTATGGAGTGTTAAAAACCTATGAGTTGGAGCAGATTCAACAGAAGGAAGTCTACGGGAAGGATAGAATGGTCAGCACATCTACTGCACTTGTAGCTGAAGGTCAACAACAACAATAATCTCAATAATTGGAGAGAATGGTACAGTGTTCCAAGGCTGAGGAAAATATGTTAGTAGCAGAATATGATCCTCCTACTACAAATCAATCAAGTGATGATTTTTATTCCTTGGAAGAGCTGGAGCAATTGGAAGACGAGTCAATGGCCCAAATTGTCAAGAGATTCTCCCATGTCAGATTCAAGAGGAATCCCAAGCTTAAGTACAAGTCCAACTACAACAAATTCCAGAAATGTGGATCTTCATCCTCTAACACCAGCAGTGGTGGATACAAAACAGGGATGGTTGATCGGAGCACCATTAGATGCTATAACTGCAATGAGTTGGGACACTTTGCCACAGAATATAGGAAGCCAAAACAAGTAAGAAAGAACTCTGAAAGGGCTTATCTGACAAAAGGAAGAAGCTGGGATGATACTGATAGTGAAGATGAAGAAGAAGGAAATCTTGCTCTTATGGCTATTGATGGAAAAGCTTCATCGTCAAGAATAGAGGTAAAACTTTCTGATGCTGAAATGGTTTATCATCTAAGAGGCAACTTAGATAATGTATGTCGTGATAATGAACTATTAAGTTTACAGATCAAAGACCTTGAGAAAGAGGTCAATGAATTAAGACTTGTGCATATTAATCAAGACAAATTAAAAGAACAAGTATCTTTTCTAGAGAATAGAGTTGACTGTTACAGAAAACTCGAAACTATTCTCAAAGACAAGATCACCGGTCTTGAGACTAAGGTTAGAGCCTACTTCAATTCTTGTTCGAAGGCTAAAGAGTTCTACAGTAAGCAAGCTGTTAATCAAACATCTGGAATAGGTTATGATTATAATGCTGCTATTGGAAAATTAGGCATAAACTCCCCTCCTCATGTCTGTACTAAAGGGAGGGAAGTACCACATGTGCTTAAGGGTGTTGATGAACCCCTCTATAAACCATCAATTGATGAACCATTTGATGCGACCTCTTCTGTTATTCAGGAAGAAATACGTGCTGAAGATCATGCTAATGAGAAGGTTGTTTCCAAGTCAAGTGTGTCGAAAGTTCCAGTCAAAGTTGTGAAAGCAACTGAGACTAACTCAGACACACATGAGTTGGATAACAAAAATGCCATGTCTTCCATGCATAAATTGCCTACTATTAATCACTCTCATAAAGCATGTGGTATTTCTAATTGTATGTCTTGTGCTTTTAATATGATGTATGCTTATTTTAATGGTAAGCATATTTCTAATGATAAGACTACTCCTCGTCAGCATGTGAATAACAAGAAGCATGATAGGTCTAAGACTGCTAGTCCTTCTAAGGCTAGAAAGGAGACATTTGTGCCTAAGCTTAAACAAAAATTTGTTAAGGCTGTTTACAAGGTCAAATGTTCAGTCATTGAGAAAGTTGAGACAATTAAGATTAAAAATGTTGTTTTGCCTGACAAAGGACAGTTCTACAAGTATGTCGGGCCCAACCAAGTTTGGGTTCTGAAGAAAGGTTAAACCATTTGTGTTGCAGGGCATTAAAACAGGTGAAACCGGAAGTGTGGATTCTTGACAGTGGATCATCAAGACATATGACCGGAGATAGAGCCCTGCTATCAAATGTGGATTGAGAAAGCTGGCCCCCTGGTTACCTTTGGAGATAACAGCAAAGGTTTATCTGAGGGATATGGTTGTTTGCAAGCTGGATATGTTATCAGTGAAATTTTGTATATTGTGCTAGGTTATTATCAGGAAGCAGTATCTAACATATAGCACCAGTGACGAGACTTGAGAATATTAGGACATATCAGGCACCTGCTGCACATTACACTTGGAATTGGACTCTAGTAAGATGTGTACAAGTGTACTCCTGGTTGGTGAGTCAAAATAGGAAGTCAATGCTCCACAGTTCATGGACTTTGCAGCTGCAGATCTATTGGACTATGCAATCTCTTATTCTTCACAATATCACTTCAGGTTGGTATGAACTAGTGTACTACTCAAGCAATCGTCAAGGACATGGTATGGCACTCTAACTGAAGTTATTGTTTAATATGAACTAGTAGAGTCGTCATATTTTTAACTCTCTTATCACTAGGCACAATCATATTGTTTTATATGTGCAGTGATATATTGATTATACAACATAACAATTAGTATCTAAAGTACTTGACAAGTATCGGTCAATGATATGTTGTTAACATTATGTTGCAGATATTTGTAAGCTTTTGACATGAATGAGAATTACTTAGACTTTATCCTAAGTGATCAATGTTTTATCAAAAACTCATTCATATTGAAAAACAAAATCAAACTTCTTTCTACATTAGTGATTTCTTATTTCATGTAAAATCTTTTGAAATCACTATTATAAATCATTTTCTCTCTATTACCATATGTTCTGTGTTACAGGTTCAGTCTCCAATGACTTTCTTTCATTGACAGTCATGAGGTTGAAAACCCACAACGTCTATCCCAGACTGTAAAGACAATCACAAAAACAGAACCAACCAACACTCTCTTACCATTAAATGTAGTATGAATGAGCGTGAGGGAGATAGTGCCTTAGTGCACCACATAAGGAAGGTTCTGTAGTCAACCCAGTAGCTTTGTCTCCTACATAGATGAGTAGTATTTAAACCGAGACAACTGCTAGCCCCCATACATCTTCTCAAAAAGATGTAATGGCTGAAAAGGCACAAAAACAGTTACCAGATTCATTCTCTCAACAGGGTGCGTCTATTGAAATTTGCCTGTCGGCCAAGGTATCCGATGTAGTGTCACCACTTCAAATATAAACAATTCTTGATGCACAAGGAGAGGTTACACACACAAAGGATGAGTTGACGGAAATAAGAGTTTCGACCATTTTAAGGTCAGATTCGATTGTTCAAGGTTCGTTAATGGACCAATTGCCTTTACAGGTGTTAGGAGAGGATACTGATCCATAAGCCATATGTCAGTGGTCAGTGTCTACCTCCCCAGGCTTAAATCCCCTGGATGCATCTGCGGATAGTGGATCTGACATAGGTGCAGATCGGCAACTTGTTGACAATGATTCAGATATTACCTGATGAGTCACAAGGAAATGTCTTCACAGACATTAGAAGGGAACTTTGATCTTTATGCTAAATTCTTTGGATCATTGTTTACCTTCCCAGAATTCAAATCTGGAACCCTAAAATGGAAACTAGCAACTTGTAGATTATGACTCAGATTCATCTGACGAGTTTAACAAGGATGGGGATTTGCAAACTCCCATTGCACCACCTATGACCTCCTTAAGGATGGCTAAGGTGATTTTCCTTGCAGGTACAGCTTGATTATGGAGCTATGAGAGAAGAGTGATACACTTGTGAGAATGAGTGTAAACATGAGTGGAGAGAAGAGTGAAACACATGTGAGGTACACTAAACAGAATCACACACTCACAGTGAGGAAGAAAGAGAAACTGCTTGTTATTTCTTTTCCAACCAAGTGAAATATGAGAACTTCTTCAGACGACGACATACATTCCTTCACTAAGGGGGAGATAAAAGCTTAAGTAATAGTTTGGAGGATTCCTCAACTAAGGGGGAGAAATAGCAGGGAGTAAGAAAAAGATCCTACATGTACACTACACCATACCATTGTTGTTTGTAACTAATTGGATCGGATTTTGCAGTTTTTTCTTCTGCGGATTCTATTGTACGGGAGAGGTGGTAAACACAAGGTGATTTTCTAGTAAGGGAAGAAGCTGTTTTCAAAAGGGGAGTACCATTGGCTTTTATCTGTGGATCCTATTGTACGGGAGAGGTGGTAAATGAAGGTGATCTTCTTTAATCAGTTGATTCTCATAGGGGGAGAAGCAAGAGAGATATGGGCTTCTCAATAGGAAATGTGGTTGTACAAATGAAGATGGAACTACTTGAAGATATGTTCAGTCTAGAGGAACATCTACTTGGAATCTGGAAAATGTTAAATCTAGTCCAGAACTTTTCTACTATTTACTTTGCATTTCTTTTTATATCTTTTTCTTATTTGTTAGTTGAGTTATCCTCTAGGTATTTGTGTGTTATTGTCTAACAAACAAATAGGGGGAGATTGTAAGTCATATGTCATAGCCTATTTGTATATTCGAGGATTCAACTCAACTCAAATAAGAATGTAATAAGTAAATAGTGGATCTACCGTCAAAAGAGATCTCACAGAGTAATATCTGTCAAAGGATTCAGAAACAAGGTTCATCTACAGACTTGAGGAATTAATTCACTGGAAGAAGTTCAAGAAATTGATCATGCCTCAGTGATATAAATCAAGAGTGTGGATTTAATCAAGTGACAGAGATCTCGTCAGAGTATCATTAATTACAAGGATTTAATCTGAAGTAAATCAAAGTATCAAAGTCAAGACATGAAGAAACGTCACGGAAGTTAGTCACTCATGAACCAGACAGTACATCGAGTGTCAACGTTGAAGTGGTGGAATTGATTCATAATTCTCAGTGATTTTCAGAAGATATTCAGAAGATTGGTTGCTGCTCAGGGTTAGTATTAATTCTCTATTAATTAATTAAGTCATATAATTTAATTAAGAAAATAAATTATATCTGCAAAGATTAATTTATTTGATTAATTAAATTAATTGATTAATTAATTCAGAATTAATATTAAGGATTTTCAGAATTTAAATTGGATTAAAAATAGTCTTAAATCAGCAAGACAATTGAAAATGAACTAGCATGACAATCCCGATTGTCATGCCAAGTCATTTCAATTGTCCTACCGAAAGTTCTACTGGGAAGGAGATAGTCTTGCTAGTTCAACTGATTGTCATACCGAAAGTCATTGTAGTTCAATCAGATTGTCTTGCTAGTTCAATCCATTGTCCTACCGAAAGTCTTGCCAGCTATAGGATTGTCATTCCAGTTCAATTCAATTCTGTTGAATGAATTAAAAAGACAAAGAAGCAGCAAAAAGAAAAATAATCATCCAATCCAGAACACAGAAGTCAAGAACAAAGCAGAAAAGAAAAACAAGAAGAAATATTTCATCTTTTCATCTGCATACTTCAAGATTAAATTTCTAGATTGTAAAGTTAAATCCAATCCACTAGAAATCTTTATCTTGCTCTTGTGTAACAATCTAGCGGATCAAAATCCCTAGAATTTAATCTCAAATCGCGTTTAGCATTTGATTCTAATTATTGCAAAAATAGAAAAAGTTCATGTCAAATTTATTCTAAATTTGTGATAATTAATTTGAGATTAATTCCTTGTAATCGATACAGTTGTTATAACACCTTTCAAGTTTTATAATATTCTTATTTAACTTGAATTTTGTTTTACATTTTTTATTCCGCATTTATTCGATTATTCGGTACCGTTTGTATTCAACCCCCCTTCTACAAACGAATTGGGACCTAACAATAATGTTGAGTTGTTGGGGCTGTTATGGTGAAGTATGGATGGAGTTTTGATTGGGTTGTGATTGTGGGTTGATTGTGAGTTGATTTGGAGTGGTTTAAATTTGGGTAATTGCGTAAACATAGCCGTCGTAATGTCCGATTTACTTTAGACTGTTTTTGTTCTTAACATTAGGACCCGTGAACTCACTGCTAGGTTTTGACCATTGCCATGATTAGATAGTTCATGTTACGAGCTTCATTTTGATATGTGGTACGCTTGAATCCGATGTACGGTTTAGGAGAAACGACCGTTTTAAGTAACGGTGTTTCGCGACCGAACCATTACCCCTCGCCTTACTTTGAAACCTTGGTTAAGGACCTTAAATGACTAATTGGGGTATGAAACATTTATGTAAAGTGGACTAGGCAGTTGGTAAGGTACTCGCGGAAGAATCGCCTTAAAACCCTTAATGGTTAATTTATTAAAAATGGTGGAGCCGAGGGTACTCGAGCGACTTAAGTGAATCGTTAAGCACGAAAGCGAACGTTAGGACTCTAAATGGTTAAAGTCTAGTTTCTTAAGCGACCGGGGTTTAATTCCGACTTATGTTGTTGTTCATAGGTTATCGGACCCACTCTAAGCTTAAGTCTATCTAGGAGCACTCAGGCAAGTTTTCTACCCGTTATACTGTTGTTGTGATGTATGCTATGTATATGCATTATCTTGTGATAGATGCATAATGGTTAATTAGCAAATTCTTGCGATATATTGTAGCATGTGATATGGTATATATGCATGCCTGTTTCGTAATCTTGATACATATATATGTTGATTCAGTTGATAATACATATGCTAGAGATAAGCGGTAAATTGCATATACCCTTAGTATAGGGGACCCCAAGGTGAACATTTTTTCTAAAACCGGGAATCAATGCTCCCGAGTATAATATATATATATATTTATATATATATATATGAATAGTTTTTAAAACTATGAATCAAATAAGGTTTATTCGATAACCTTATTTTATTAATGAATATTATTTTGAATATTAATTCGAGGGCTTATGACCCCGTTTATTTTATTATTGAATATTATTTTGAATATTCATTTGAGGACTTATGACTCCGATTATTTACTAATTATTATTCTTAATTTTATTAAAGAATAATGTGTCGATAATCAAACTTACTTTTGATTATTCAAATAAAGATAGTACTTTCGTATAAGTATATCTTTGGTCATTTAATATTCATTGCAAGTATAAGTTTTAAAACTTCTACTTCAATTATTTTTATAAAGATTATTCTTTATGAGGATATTATTTAAATAATAATATTCAGATATTTCCTAATATATCGGGACTGATTTATTTGAGTAAATCAGCATCACTCCAAACATTCCTAAAAATGTTTTGCGAGTCTTCAAAATGATTTTAAAGGTTAGGGCGGATCCCAAAACTCATTTTATATATTTAAGATCTTCCTTTCAAAGGGGATTTAAATATTCGCTCAAAACCTGAGGGATCCGGCTCTGTGGTGTGTTTTATATTCGCAACCAGGTTGCTATTTTGATAAAAGAGTTTTGATTACTTACCCAATACTCGGGAAGTAAAATTCTTGGAACAAGTTAATCCATTAACAGGCATCGCCCGGGAAATATCGGTGAGTTTCCCTTTCCAACTGGATACGACTTCTTGGTGGAGCCGTATCAACAAGTTTCTACTTGGGGAAAGTGGGGACGAGCTTTACGTTTCAGAGTCATGGATTTAATCTGAACTAGGAGTGGCGTAAGTGGTCGAGTGGCGCCGGCCCAGCCTTATTATATTGGCCCAAATGGCCTGGAAGTTCCGCTAAGATGGTACATTCCTTAGGAGTCCAGTGTTCGGTTGACAAGTAAATCCGACAGGTTTTCCTCTACATGTAGAAAATGGTGGGGTTGTACTACTACGACTGATCATCATAAGTGGTCTTCCTGGCGCGACAAAACTCCCGTAATGAGTTCATCATCCAATTGGATATTTCTGCAACACTACCCAGAGCACTTCGATAGGAAGGCTACGGCTGGGCGATTGTTGAGTGTTGGCAGGGAACAGTTTTTAAAATGATGTTTGCATCAAATGAAGTATCTCGTAACTTCATTTTATTTTGATGATATTTTAAAGATTGATTCTATACAAGTTTTGTGTTGTAGCTTAATCCATGGGATGAACTATTTATACATTGAACGGTGGTAGTTCAAGTAGTATTCGGAAAAGATATAAGTATATTGGAGTATCTTGTAACTTCATCTTTTACACTTATATCTAGTTAATGATTGTCTTATGAATGACAAAGGTTTCAGGAAAAAGTTGAGACAAGGTCAGATATATTAGATCACCTTGCAACGATATTTTTTATACAGTTATAAACTGGAACTCTGTGTATATTATACATGTCAGAGGATTTCAAAGATTGTGAAAAGTATATATGTATATATATACTGAATATTTTGCGACTTGGTCGCGTTAAGATATCAGCTTGGTTCATTTCTTCTTGACCAAGACTTTCATAAGTACTATGAGAATGCTCAGATATTGTTAATCATTATACATATTATTTTGGTGGGCTTGTTGCTCATCCTTGCTTTCTTCTTTCATCACATAACAACAGATAGAAAAGATGAACAGGACCAAGCTCCCGATTCGCAAGCGCTTAAAAAACGTTCCGCAGTCTTCTGGAAGCGTTGATGCCATCGTAGCTGAGGTAGAAATTACCAATAGGCTAGACTTTCAACTTCTGATGTACCAGACTTATGTATCTATATGAATTATAATAATGGCAAAAAAATGTAAAATTATTCAGAAACCCTTTTAAGGTGTAACCTTTTATAATTGTGGAATAAAATGACTTGTGTTATTTTTAGGTATTCATCTCTGAGACTATAACTTGTGGTATGTGTGTGCATATTGTGGGGTCACAGTAATCAGTAGTTGGTTGACTGTTAAGATTAAGTATTGATAAGGGAAATGGAACTCGTGACAACCCGAATCCCCGACCCCGAATTTGGGGGTGTTACATCTAGACCATTAAGAAACACAAATAACTTTGACTCTTCTCTTTGTGTTTCAATAGCCTTTAACAGAGTAGAAATTTCTGGGGTAACATTAGAGACACTAGGAAAAATATTCATAGACTCAATATCCTCCCATAAACCACTAAGTTGGGTAAAATAATCATTCACAGTCATTTTATTTTGAGCAAACCCAAACAAATATTTATTCAATTTGTATTTACGAGACCCATTGCTTAGCTGAAATTGACGCTCTAATTACTTCCATACTTCACTAGCAGAACTAATAAACAGTATAAATTGTTTAATAGTATCACTAACATTAGCATGGAGCCAAGAGATTACCAAATTATTGCTATTGTCCCATTGTTGAGCTTGGGATACATCTGTTGTGCTCCTTGTCACTGTTCCTTTAACAAAACCCAGTTTATGTTTTGAGGATAGTTGTATCTCAATGGATCTTTTCCAGCTTCTGTAATCACCAGCACCTTGAAGTTTTGTAACACTTATAGACAAGGGGCCCTTTGAGGGATGAAGAAATAATAGATTTTGCATATATGCAAAAGTGAATCGACCTCCTACAGCAGCCATTACTTTGAATGTGAGACAAAACTTTTAAAATAGGTGTATAGATCTGGAAGATTAAAAAGGAAATGAACAGGATGAGCTTGTACTGATTCTCTTCTAAATCTGAAAATACACTAATCTATGCACTCACGCTCTGATACCATGATGATTTTTAGAAAGGAATGTAATTCAGTGCTTGAAATAAGAATATAAGATATCACAACCTTTTTACACCCAGAAAAGTGTTTGATTCATTTCAATTTAATATCACACACCCATCACACATTATATCCTCATGAAAGGAGAGATAGGAATGTCATGGAATATTCCTAGAGCCTAACAACCCAGCTTAATCATTATCCTTATTACAAATGCTAGAAATGGTAAAAGTAAATAGATAACAAAATGATAGTACAGACAAAGTTACTGCAGATGAGAAAAATGAGGCAATCCTCTTTTAATACATAATAATATGGGATATTCAGGTGATTACCGGCCAAAGTAACCCATTTTCAAATATAAACTCTGATAAAAAGGAAAAATGATTTTTTAAGGGGAACACCAGTACATTTAATACAGTACAGTAAGAGTAATAGCATGGTATGTTGTGGTGGGTTTCTAGCCAAAAAATCCTATTCAGTTGGTACATTTCTCATCTTTAATTATAAAAGGAGGTTAATTCTTCTCATAAAAAATGTGTGTGTGCACACCTAAAATAATGAGTAGATAAATTTTTGTGATCCGCTGTAATTCTTCAGTGCAAATGTATATAACAAAATTCAATCGTGTTACACCTCACTGACATCAAACATATGAATCAACCTATGTTGTTTCGAGAATCATATTGAATTTCCTTAGAAACTCGGCAAGTTTAAGTGAATTTGGCCCATTTTGTCTCGAGTTAAAATGTTCAAAATATCACCACCGTTCATAAACATGATCCTTTATATCACATGTAAAATTGGAATCTGAATAGAAGCACATAATTTCATGTATCATTAATTAAAAAGCTAATGAGATATCATTACTAACCTAATCAGAAAACACGTAATTGTTTTTACAGCATCATGTTAATCACAAGCAGAATACCTTATGTTGATGGAGGAATTTGGGAGCAACAAAACTTGAGGTTCGTAACCGGAAACAAGATCTGTGATGGCGGTTCTTCGTCGGAAACGTGAACAGTAACCGATGGATCCGATGAATAGTATTCGTCGGAAAAGATGAACAGTATTTGGTGGTGATAATTATTGGGGGCTGAGATTGCTTAGGGTTAGTGGTGGCTCCTTTTGCGCTCTCGCTTCTGACCCCTTACAATTTGGCTACCCACGTAGTTCTTGGGGAACAAGAAACCTAATGGGCTTAGATTTCTTATCCCGAGGCCCAGTAGGAAACCCACTGGAAACCGTCTTCTACTAGCTTTAGGAATGTCCGCCGATGAGGCCCAACCACAAAGGCCCAAGGCTCGTCCGCGGCTTCGAGACTTCGCGGATGAAGCATCTCCCTGGCCAAGGATAACCCTCCGCTACCAGCTGTTTCTCTAATCCACGGACGCAGGTATAGCCGTGATTCACCCCAAATGTTGGACGCATCCTTGTCCCCCGATAAGGAGCCCCTACCAGATTACAGGATAAGTGATCCCAAGCTTTCGGGTGCAAAGTGCAGGATACTCCGAAGTCTCCTAACGAGGACACCCGCTGACTACAGAGACAGAGCTCCTAAAGCACACACCAGATTTAAGACATGATAACCACAACTGTTAATCAACTACTCAGTCAATGGGGTGCAATCTTATGGCGCGCCTTCTATTTGTGGAAAGTCAATCTCATCTTTTCTTAGATTTCAGGCGCTTCCCCTTCAATTCTGCTCATTTTATTAATCTTAATCTGAATATTGTTTATACCAATTTTTGGGCATAACAACTACCCCCCAAATTCCATATGCTATTGAAAATGGGATTGGAATTTTTCTTCACCTTTATTAAAATCTGTATAAACAAATCTTCCAATACTTTTTACAGGGCGCGCCCTGAACAGGGCGTACCTTCCAATTTTTCCTTACAGTTTCAATGATGCCATAATAACCAAATAAGGCGCGCCTTCAAGAGGGCTCTCCTTAGAAGTTCAAACGATTAAAAATAATCCCCCTTATTATTAGGATTCGTGATTGATGTGACTGATTTGACAGCTGTCTTCTTTTTTACTATAAATACTAGTCACAATCAGTCATTTTTTTCTTTTACCTTTACCCTCTCTCTTACTTCACCCCCTTTTCCTTTTCAGAGCACCACCACCGGCGGCACTATCCTTCTGCTCGGAATCTTCTCTCTCGGCCACCATTTCTCCACTTTTTTCCGATCATTCTCTTCTCCATTCGAAAAGGTATGTAAAACTTCTTTCTTTTCTGAATTTCATTGCATAAATCACATTGCATGCTACTTTGTCTTTTCAACTTCCTTAGCTGTTCTTGATGATATGCATAAAATGATGTATGTATCTGTGTATGTATATGTTTAATTCTGACTTCTTGCTGTTTTAGATCCAAATTTATAAGGTCTAATTTTTAATTCCATGTTTCTAAGAAGCCTAATCGTTTATCCCTAAATTTAAAAGCATATATCTTATGGTTAGGCGCGCATTTACATTTATACTGGGCGCGCCGTTGTCATCTAATTATCCAATAGCTTATCGTTCATAGTAGTCTCTATGGATCCTTTAGATGTTAGGATGCGCCTTCTTCGCGTACGACCCGTCTCAAAGTAAACTGTCATAGATAATAGGAAATATCATTTTCTTAAGCCTCCTCTTATTTTCTCTATTTCCTTCATACTTTCGTATCAAACTCTTTCAAATTAGGCGCGCCCTCAACATTTCTATTGGTTTTCTTGACAGCTGGAAGACGAGGGCGCGTCCTCTCCTTTTCACCCTTTCAAGAATTTCCTCACAAATTTGGGGATCTATTCGCCTCCAATTACTTACTTCGATCCTCAACCCCCAAACGCCCACCATACTCCTGAATTTCTGAACCGGGTGGTGCGCCTTCTTCAAGATTCCAAAAAGGGTACTTTGATAGCAGATTCCTCGAATAGTTCTTCTACGGACAACATTCCTTTGTCTCGTAGACAGGGGAAGCAGAAGCTGGTCCAAAAGGACAGATCCCCAGCCCTAGATAGGACAGAACTGGATGACGATGACTGGTTCGAGAGTTTGAATGCCGATAGGTATAGGGGTGTTGAGAGGGGTGTCAACGTTGGTGCAGGACCTTCTAAAGTATCCTACAGGGCTGTATCCCCAAGCCCATCTCCTCAACAAACAGAGGGCGCGCCTACTTCTCCTGCACTTGAGGGCGCTCCTGAAGTAAGTGCGTCACCTCTACGTGATGAAGAAAATTTCTTTGACGAGGACTCCTTCCAATTTTCCACCTCCCCTGAACCTTCTCCAATCCCCTTCCAACACTGGGAAGTTTCTGACAGTAAATTAGACTTTGATTGGGAGGAATTCGAACCATGCAATGAAGCTGTAAAGAAATGTTTCAGGAAGGAGCATGGGAAGCTTTTCTGTGTGGGCCTGTCCTCAGCTTGTTCAGACGAGCAACTGGGATGGCTCATGGAATTTTATGATATGGAGGGCATATGGGCGCGCCCTTTACGCATGATGCGGCCCCATATCTTTAATTATGGGAGAAACTTTAAGATTCCTAGAATGGTAACCAGCCCCAAGCTGGTATCTTTGGGTATAGGCGCGCCCTCACATCCCTATCTTAGGGAAGTGATAGAACTATACGACGTGGCTCCACTTTAATTTTCTCCCAACAGCTACAAGTTTATCCTGGCTCTGTTCATCCTTTATACGTACTTGGGTTTCCCCCAGCCGTCAATGGCTGAAGTTGCTTATTTTTTCAATCTAAGAAAGTCTGACCACGGGTACTACTATTTGGTGGTAGAAAAGCAGCACAACAAGAAGGGTTTTTCTTCTGGCAAGCTTAGCCATGAGAAAGGTTGGAAGGAAAACTTCTTCTACCTGTACGACGTTCCCAGAATAAGGATAAGATTTAACAAGTCACCAAGTAAGGGCGCGCCCTTTCTTTCTTTTCCTTGCGTTATTTCTATGTTTTTTCTTTCTTTTCTCATCCTTATACTTTTTCAGACAGACCAGTGGCCAAACCTCTTAAGGGCGAGCCCAAAAAATGAGCTGAAGCCCTCCTTAGAGTGGCTGCTGACAGGTAGAACTTAAAAACCTTAGTCACCCGGACCAACTTGATGCGAGTAGAAATTCTTTCTGACCAAGTAGGAATGAAGTGTAAATATGTAAAATTTAGGAAGGGTGCTCCTGTTTCTCGTGTCGTCGACTTAGACAGTGAAGAAGAAGCCGAAGAAGAAGAAGAAGAAGAGACAGAGGATGGCTCCTTACAAGGCCAAGATCCTTCAGGTTCATTAATTGTAGAACCTAAAGGCGCGCCCTCTACGATTGGCGCGTCCTAGTTTCTTTTCTAATAGCTTTTATATCATCATACTGGATATAAATTCCTATACATGCAGTTAATCTTTCCGCCTCTCAGGGCGCGTCCTTTTACTCTAGGCGTAACATACATGTTTATCAATGTTATCTTTATTAATTGCTTAACTTGTCACGCTCAACTAACATGTTCTATGTTTTGTGCAGAAATGGCTCCTCCAAGAATCCCCAAATCTTTTGGGGCGCGCCCTGGTGACAAACCTAGGCCCAAGTCAAAAAAAGATGCTCCTGCAGCACAGGCCTCCATTCCAACTTCTGTTCCCATTCCTCAAACAACACCCGTTCCAAAAAGGCCCATAATTGATCTTACAGAGAAACAAGGTGCGCCTAAGAGGCATAGAGCAGAGGGCGCGCCTTCTGGCTCTTCTGCTGCCTTGAACGCTCTTGGCCCCATGGGTTCCCTTCATATTTCGGATGAAGAAGTGGAACAGTGGCAAGCCATGGATTTGGGAGATGCTGCTCCTGCTTCTATAAAGGCATCTTGCCAATTGTTCATCCACTCTACTCGAGTGGTGGACAAGCTACTTGAAGAGGGGGCGCGCCTAGAGAGGTTGCAGGGTGACAACAACATTCTGAGAAACACCCTCAAGGACAAGGACTTTTTGCACGCTAAGGATATCAAGGCCAAGGATTCTGAGATTTCCTTCCTCAAGGATGAGGTGGCCAATCTCACTTCTCAGCTAGAGATTGCCAACAAAAAGGCTACCTCTCTCCATTCTGAGCTTGGTGCAGCCAACTTGAGGATTGAGTATGTAGAGGAGCAGCATAAACTAGGATGGCCTGATGAGAAGAGGGAAATGACTGATGAGGCATTTGCCAATGGCTTCCACTTCTACAGGGTTGATTTTGTGGCCAATGACCCTGATTATACCTTTGATAAGTTTGGGGAAGAGACTGTTGCTGAGATGGTGGAATTAAAAAAGGAGCATACTGCTGAAATCAAGGCAAGGAGGATAGAACTTGGGCTGGAGGAGGAAGAATGTGAGGGCGTGCCACAAGAGGAAGTCCCCAAGGCCGCGCCTGAAGCTGATCTCACTGTTCCTCTTCAATCTATTCCTCCAACAGACTAGTCTCAGGTCGCGCCTTAAGTCATTTTAATTTAAATTTTAAATACTTCTGAGGAGCCATCCCTCTTTTGATGCTGTGCAAAGTTGTATGACTTATCTTTCTACTACCCTTTTACTTTTGCATGTATGGCTCGACGTTAATTTTATCTTTCCCCATATGCATAAAAATTTGTTAAGGCACTTTGATTTTTTCCTTGGCCATTTATAAAAACATGACTCATATTTTCACGATGGTGCACCCTCATATCCAAGTCTACGATAAAAGGGACGATAACAACTTCGAGATCACATAAAAAGAAAACACCCATGAATGTGCTAAATAAATAAGCTCTGATATCAAAGGGCGCGCCCTGTAGCAACATCAGTCATAATGAACATAGTGCAGATAACACGTACTTTTTCTTATCAGTAATGCCTTCACGATTTTTTATTTACTTATTAGTTCAAGGGCGCGCCTTAATTCGATTAGCTTTTGCTTTAGCTAATTTTGCTGTCCATGTACATTTATTCCTTTCACCCTTGAATACTATGTTTATCTTGATTATGAAGCAGAAGTTATTAGATAGGGTGCGCCTCAACATAGGGCGCGCCTCTGGTGTTTTTCAAATGAGAAATTTCATGTCAAGCAAATAAAGCAATTTGAAGTAACTTTTCCCTTTTATTGATAATGCGCTCTAGTGTATAAATTACACCAGTCCCATGGCTACTATGCTCTATGGGAAAATTATTTGAAAATTTTTCTTCCTTCTGCTAGTTCCAAGGTTCGCAGTCACATGTACTACCCCCTAGGCTAGGAGGAATTTATTTGCTACTAGCCTATTACATAATAATCAAAATAAGAAAATAAGGGGGACACAGCCACACCCTACTGATAATACTTCCGTAAATGTTCTGCGTTCCATGCTCGAGGAATAAGTTTACCATCTAGATCTTCTAAGCGATAGGTTCCCTTCCAGAGTATAGCTTTAACTTTGTACGGTCCTTCCCAATTAGCTCCAAGCACCCCGTGCTGAGCTATCTTAGCGTTAAGCATAACCTTTCGCAACACAAGATCTCCAACCTTGAACGGTACGGATTTTACCCTTTTATTGAAATACCTTGTGACCCTCTGCTGATATGCAGCAAGCTTCAATTGAGTGTTCGTTCGGGCTTCGTCTAACAGATCCAAGTGGAGCCTCTGGTTAACTTCTGCATCTTCCTCGACAAACACGTCTCTCCGTAGGGATCCCGCTCCTACCTCCACGGGAACCATGGCCTCATACCCATAAGTCAGTAGAAAGGGGGTTTCTCCTATGGTCGATCTAGGGGTCGTATTGTAAGACCAAAGGACCATGGGCATCTCTTCTGGCCAATCTCCTTTTTTCTCTTCTAACTTTGCCTTCAAGGTGTGTTTTATGATTTTGTTTATGGCTTCTGTCTCACCATTCTGCGGATGATAAACCGCGGCGAAGTCCTTTTTAATCTTTAAGTCCTCACAAAGCTTCCTTAACTCTTTACTATCAAACTGTTTTCCATTGTCTGAGATGAGTTTGTAGGGGATACCGAACCTGCATACTATGGAATTGAACACAAAATCCCTTATCTTCTTTGCCGTGATCGTGGCTAGTGGCATAGCCTCTGCCCATTTGCTGAAGTAGTCCACAGCCACCACGGCATATTTCACACCCCCCTTTGCTTTGGGCAACTCTCCAATGAGATCAATTCCCCACATGGCAAAAGGCCAGGGACTCGCCAATGAGGTAATGGTAGATGCCAGGGTGTTGGAATAGTTGGCGAATCGCTGGCAACGATCACAAGCCCGAACAAAATTGAAAGCATCTTCTCTCATAGTCGGCCAGTAGTATCCTTGTTTGAGCACTTTTAATGCCAAGGAACCACCCCCCGAGTGATTGCCATAAATCCCTTCGTGCACATCTCTGAGAATATAATTTCCTTCTTCCATATCCACACAACGTAACAGTGGCTGGTTAAATCCTCTCTTGTATAGTACCCCGTCATATTCGACATACTTTGCGGCCTGGTAACGAAGGCGTCGAGCCCGTAGTTTATCTTCTGGTACAGCTCCTGTCTGAATATAGTTATGAATGGGGGTCATCCATCTTTCTTGTGGGGTTTCTTGCATTTGAAACACCTCCACCTCCGGAATACTTGGGATTTCTTGGATTCTCAAAGGGATTTGTCCAAGTTGAACGCTGTCCATCTGTGAACCCATCTTGGCCAAAGCATCAGCACTATTATTTTCTTCTCGCAGAACGCTTTCTAGCCTGGCATTTGAAATTTTTTTCAGTAGGCGTTGTGCACATCTCATATATAGCTCCGTTCGCGGTCCCCGGGCTTGGAAACCTCCGTTGACCTGGTTCACAACTAATTCGGAATTGCTCCGAACTATCAGATTCACGGCCCCTACCTCCAGAGCTAATTTCAGACCGTTGATCAAGGCTTCATACTCAGCATCATTGTTAGTAGCATAGAACTTGAAATGGATAGCACTCATCAAACGGTGTCCCTCCGGAGTGATCAAGACAATTCCGGCACCTGATCCATTGTTGTTCACGGCCCCGTCTACATGTAATATCTACCAAGGGTATGGGAGTTCCTGCCTCTTTTCATCCTGGTGACTTCCTTACGAGGTCAGTTCTGCCAACACTATGGCCTTATCATCGACTTCTGTATCGAACTCAAGTATGAAATCAGCCAGCGCTTGTCCCTTGATTGTCGTGCGAGGACAATATTTCAAATCGAATTGTCCTAGCTCTACTGCCCATTTTAACATTCTCCCTGACGATTTGGGTTTATGTAGAATATGTCGAAGCGGATAAGCGGTGCAAACTTCTATTCGGTGAGCCTGAAAGTATGGTCTTAGCTTTCGTGCTGCAAGAATAAGTGCGTACACTAGTTTTTCCATGTTGGTATATCTGGTTTCCGCATCCAACAACCTTTTGCTCACATAGTATATGGGCCACTGGTGGCTTGCTTCTTCCTTTACCAATACAGCGCTGACGGAATATTCAGACACCGCCAAATAAAGAATCAATGTCTCTCCGTCTTCTGGCTTGGCCAATATCAGAGGATTTCCCAACTGCTCTTTGATTTTCAGAAAAGCTTCTTCACACTCGGGAGTCCACAGAAAATCCTTCCCCCTTCCTTTGATTGCCTTCAAGAATTCTTTGCACCTATTCGATGACTTTGAGACAAATCGATTCAGGGCCGTAATCCTTCCTGTCAGGCTCTGTACTTGTTTGACGCTAGTGGGAGATTTCATGTCTAGCAGAGCTTTGATTTTTGCCGGGTTAGCCTCAATCCCCCGGTGGTTGACCATGAATCCCAAGAATTTCCCCGACTCCACGCCGAACACACACTTCTGCGGGTTTAGTTTCATCTTATATTTTCTCAGGATATGGAACATTTCAGCTAAGTCGGCGATGTGGTCTTCCGCCTTTTTCGATTTTACGAGCATGTCATCTACATACACTTCCATTGTTTTCCCAATTTGCTTCTTGAACATTTTGTTTACCAATCTTTGATAAGTGGCACCGGCGTTGATCAGACCAAATGGCATTCCGATATAGCAGTAGAGCCCTCTATCAGTGATGAAAGAGGTGTGCTCCTGGTCAGGCTCATACATAAGGATTTGGTTATACCCGGAGTATGCGTCCATGAAGCTGAGCAAGGCATATCCTGTCGTGGCATCGACCAACTGATCAATTCTTGGTAGGGGAAAACTATCTTTCGGGCACGCCTTATTTAGATCGGTGAAATCCACGCATGTTCGCCATTTACCATTGGGCTTTTTTACCAACACCGGGTTTCCTAGCCATTCTGGGTAGAAGGATTCCCGGATTAGTCCGACATCCATGAGCGTATCTACTTCCTCTGCTAGGGCTATAGCTCTCTCTCCGCTTACGGCCCTTCGTTTTTGTCGAACCCCCTTATGCTTGGGGTCGATATTCAATCGGTGGCACATTATCTCTGGATCAATTCCTACCATATCAGAATGGCTCCATGCAAATACATCAAGATTCGCCAACAGAAATATTGAAAAACCTTCCTTCAACCTTGGTGCCAACTAGGATCCTATTCTCAAAACCTTACTTGGATCTTTTTCATCGACAGGGATTTCGATCGTATCTTCTGCTGGCCCCATCTTTTCCGTCGGCATTGGTATCCGGGGATCCAGGTCAGGCGAATCATGGATTTCATTGTCTTGTAGAGAAGGCGCATCCCCTTTAGGAGGAGCGTCGACTTCTTTAGAAGGCGCGCCTTGCATAGTAGGGACATCAACTTCTTTAGTATGTTTTGCGGGTAAGGGTGCTTCTTCGGGGGGAAGGGCATCATCCTGTTCGAGGCTTTACAAGACATCGAATCTCCCTTCTAACCATTCCCCATTGAAATCTGTTTGGACTATGGTGTCCATTGCCTCCTCTTCTTCCAACATCTCAATTCTGATTGTGTCTTCCAAGTATAACATTGTTGGGGGCAGCCCGGAGGGGTGCTCATCTTCTTGCTCAACATAATAGTGGACTCGGATTTCTTCGATTGGTTGCTCAATGCTTTTTTCTTGATCTACGTCCGGAGTATCTTCGGCATGGGAGTATTTTCTAAAGCCTTTCATAGCTTGCCTGTAGCATTCCCGAGAGTCATACTGGGAACCCTTTATACTTCCTACCCCATTTGGCGTTGGAAATTTGATAGTTAGATGGTGGATTGAAGTGATAACTCTCATCTCCCGTAGAAAAGGTCGTCCCAACAACACGGTGTGGGATGATTCCTGATCCAGGACCTTAAATTCAAGCATCTTTGTTACCGATAATGGGCTTTCCCCCAAAGTACATGGCAGCCGAATCAATCCCATGACTCTAACTCCTGCGCCTGAAAAACTATAGACCCACGAGTCTTCCCCCGACATATCCTGATCAGGTAGTCCCATCTTTTCGAAGGTGCTGTAATAGAGGATGTTTGTCGAGCTTCCATTATCCACGAAGGCTCTATGGACATTTTTAGTTCCGATTTGGATGGAAATAACCAGCACATCATTGTGGGGATGATGTACCCATCGGGCATCTGCTTCTCTGAAGGTGATATCCATGGACTCACCCTTAAATACTTTGGGCGACCGAGTTTCCACCCTATGAAGGTCCATGAGAGGCCTGAACCGGGCTTTCCTAGCGTATCTTGCCAATGCTCGGTTGCTGCATTCCATCCCGGGATCTCCCCCGTAGATTGTTCGGATACTGCCATCCCTGACAAATTTATTTTCCTCCAGGGTATCATTATTCGACCCGTGCGGGGCTCGTCTTTCTTCTTCCCTTGTTCTGTCATCCTTGTGCTTCCTTACTTCCTTGACTACCCATTCTCTGAGGTATCCTTCCTTCATAAGTGCTTCGATTTCATCTTTTAAATGCCGGCACTCATGCGTGTTATGTCCAGATGATTCATGGTATTCGCAATATTTTTTCTTGTCTTTGCTTTGCCATGATGATAAAGCTTCAGGTTTTCCTAAATAGCCCTTTATTTTTGTTTACTTCATAGATATGCTCGATAGATGTGAACAAAGGTGTGTACCGGCTTGTCCTGTAGTCATAGTTTGAGGGAGGACTCCATCCCCTCCTTGTGCTTTCTGTATTCACCCGGTCTGGGCTTCGACTACTTCTTTGGTACCTTGGGCTTGGAGACCTATCCCTCTTCCTTCATTTGCTTCTCTGACTTGACTGTGAAGTCGGTTGCACTTCTGCCACAGATTGTTCTATTGCTTTAAAAGATTCTGCCAAAGCGAAGACATCTGCTAGAGTAGCCGGGTCTTTCCCTTACAAGTGCTTCCAAAAGTCTGAGCCAACCCTTAACCCTGCGATCAAGAAGCTTTTCAGGGATTCGTCTGATGCTCCCCTTAAGCTAGTAGATTCAGCATTGAACCTTTTGAAGTACGATGTCAAGATTTCATTTTCCCTTTGCCTAACATTGGCAAGAGTGGTGACAGAGGGCGCTTATCTCACTGTGGCTTGGAACTTGGTTAAGAACAGAGTTTTCATCTGATCTCATGAGGTGATCACTCCTGGCCCGAGCTTTTGAAACCACTGTTGGGCACTTTCTCTGAAGGTTGCCTCCAAGAGACGGCATCGAGCCAGGTCCGGGACTTGGTACACATCCATCTCTATATTAAAATAACCCAGGAATTCCACCGGATCTGAGTTTCCATGGAAACGGAGATCGCTAGTAGTGTTGCGATACCCGGCCGGCAGTTGCGCTACTCTTACCGCCACCGAGAATGGGGAGGGGATTTCAGCTGTGGCCGTTACCCTTCCTTCCAGGTGGTTAAGTAGCCTTTTTAGATCTCCTACATTGAAAGTTCCCACGCCTGGAATGGTCTGCATTTGAGGCTGCTGACCTTGGGGTTGTAATGGGGGTGCCTCCACGTGATTCCCCCCGGGAGGGGCTTGCTGCTGGTTCGTATTCTGGGCGTCTTCAGGTATCATAATTACTTCAGGATTTCATCCTGGATTTCTCCCTTGATTCTCTTCTCCACCTTGGCCGCGGCCCCGAGCCATACCGCGATCATAGTTTTCCACGTCCCTATGATTATCATGCTCCACATAGTCCTAGCTGCCTGCTCGGTTATTCCAGCGGGAATCAAGACGGCCGCGGTAGTTATCGTGACGGTAGCCCTCTAAGTATCTACCTCGGCCTCCACCTCTTCCCCTCCATTGAGGTTTTCTCCAACGATCGTTTCCGTACCCACGACCATATCGATCCAGCGATCTACGGGGAGGAGCTCTCTCATGATCGCGGTGCCGCTCCCGATCTTCCTAGGAATTCGGGGGCACACGCGTTAGGTTGCGGTGCCGCTCCCGATTTTCCTGGGAATCTAGAGGCACACGCGTTGTATCATGGGGCGTCACTTCTCCGCGATCAGCTTCTTTCTGCCATTCAAGTAACAACATTCTTAAATCATCATCGCCCAAGCGGATCCCCAGGCGATCTTTCAAAGCTCCGAAGCCCCACTGCTGATTCTCTGGCATCGACTCCGCCTATCGGCATTCTTCGAGACTACGTCCAGAGCGGTGCGGATGGGTGGCTCCTCGGGTATCTGCCCGCAGAATTTCCCGACCATCAGCATCTTCTTCCACTAGCTCGATGATTGGGGACGTGTCATTAGAATAGTCCAGGTGCCGAGGGGTTATCGGCACACGCCCTCCTTCAGTATGGCCATTGCCGGCTGAGGCATCCCTATCAGTCATGGGTGCTTTTCCAGGTGCATGAGTCTCACGGCAGCGGCGAAGACCCCTCCTGGCCTTGCACCGCTCTACCGTGCTCAAATTGAATCGAAGCCGTTCAAAGCATCGCTCATGCGATACAGTTGTTCCAGTAAGTCGGCATTGCTGATAAGCACAGGCGGCTGTCCCCCAACGTCCGGTGTGGGGCGATCAGTCATTGGCGGAACCTATTCAGCCCTCCTTCTAGCGCCAATTTGTTGACGGAGGAATTTGGGAGCAACAAAACTTGAGGTTCGTAGCCGGAAATAAGATCTGTGATGGCGGTTCTTCGTCGGAAACGTGAACAGTAACCGGTGGATCCGATGAACAGTATTCGTCGAAAAAGATGAACAGTATTTGGTGGTGATAATTATTGGGGGCTGAGATTGCTTAGGGTTAGTGGTGGCTCCTTTTGCGCTCTCGCTTCTGACCCCTTACAATTTGCCTACGTACCCCTATTTATAGGGGATCAAGCCCACATAGTTCTTGGGGAACAAGAAACCTAATGGGCTTAGATTTCTTGTCCCGAGGCCCAGTAGGAAACCCACTGGAAACTGTCTTCTACTAGCTTTAGGAATGTCCGCCGATGAGGCCCAACCACAAAGGCCCAAGGCTCGTCCGCGGCTTCGAGACTTCGCGGATGAGGCATCTCCCTGGCTAAGGATAACCCTCCGCTACCAGCCGTTTCTCTAATCCACGGACACAGGTATAGCCGTGGTCCACCCCAAATATTGGACGCATCATTGTCCCCCGATAAGGAGCCCCTACCAGATTACAGGACAAGTGATCCCAAGCTTTCGGGTGCAAAGTGCAGGATACTCCGAAGTCTCCCAACGAGGACACCCGTTGACTACAGAGACAGAGCTCCCAAAGCACACACCAGATTTCACCCCACATCCCCAATGAGGACACCCATTGACTACAGGAGGAGGCCTTCAGTCTAGGCATATCCCTGGAGGTCTCTGACCACGGACACCGCCTTTCCTGTAGATATGCTACAGGAAGGAGTTCTTCAATAGAGTACCTGCGTCAAATAGGTTAGTAATAACATTCTCCATCTTCCTTGAATCTTCTAGAGAGTTCATCCAAGTAGCATGTTAAAGTTGTATTCATATGTCAAGTAGAAGTTAAGGGCGCGCCCAAACATTCCTGTATGTTGGTGCTGCCCTGTGTCATCAGCCTTTAATCTCTTCTTATGTCATTCTACATCATAGGGCGCACCCTAAATCATTCATCATTAGGGCTCGCTCTAATTCTGTCCAAGCCAAAGTGTGGGTCTGTCAAAGCAATCATGTCCGAGTAATCCATCCAAGGAGCCTTCCTTACCTAAGGCGCGCCCTAAGGCTCACCACAGGACAGATTCCAATCAAGGAATTCCTCTCCTCCTTTTCAATAATTGGGCGCGCCTCCTCAGCCATGTTTGAGGGCGCGCCTTTAAGACATGATAACCACAACTGTTAATCAGCTACTCAGTCAATGGGGTGCAATCTTAGGGCGCGCCTTCTACTTGTGGAAAGTCAATCTCATCTTTTGCTAGATTTCAGGCGCTTCCCCTTCAATTCTGCTCATTTTATTAATTTTAATCTGAATATTGTTTATACCAATTTTTGGGCATAACACCTTATATCTCAGCGAGCTAATCCATCAATAAAAGAGGTATTCTGGGAATGAATAACATTTTTGTTTGAGGATAGGCAAAGAGAAATGCAGAATTAATCTCACTTTACTTCTTTAATTTCATAAAGGTGTCAGCAACCTGATACCAAAAGCAGAGCAAAAAACATTGATTAAATATTTTTAACAACTTCCATAACACACACATACACACACCTGACACCACACACTCTTCCAAAGGATTGCATTGTATTAGGTTATAGTTATTTTGCATATTACTAAGATTCTCTGTCCGATGCAGATTCCAGAAATTTAATCTTTCTTTTTTCTTTTTTTCTATGAAAATTATACAAAAAAGAGTAATTTAAAAAGGTAAATGGCATGCAAGTACTAAACCATAAAACACCATTGAATGATATTAAAAAATATCATAGTGTTTTGTATTCCGTTTTGCAAGGGAAAGGAGTAAACTTTCTGATGCTCAAGAAAGAAACTATAATTTTTTCTAATTTGAGTGCAACGTGAAAGCACAAACTAAGTGCGGCAAAATACCTGCTCCAGCTTGCTCCTATGAACAATAGTCGTGCTTCCAACAGGCTTATTCCTTCTTGTTATAATCTCAGACATGTTCTTTGAAAGAGTAGAGGTTGATGCTTTAGATTTTATCTCTCTATTTGTGTGATTTCTTTCGTGAGCTCCACTGGCTATTCTTATGGCTTGGTTACCATGAGATGCTAGATTAGCACCAACAGACTCCTTATCACCAGGTCGTTGGGTTAAATGGCATTTTGGTCACTCAAGTGACCACTAACTTTCACTTGGGTCATCGAACTCAAAAAGCTGTCAATGAGGTCACTGAAGAAATAATAGTGTTCAACTTAATCATTGCACACGTTAAAAATTTCACGAACGTTGAATCCCATTGACTATAGACGGTTCTCCGTTAAATATGTACAAGTCGGATGCCACATCAGATAATTGACCCGCCCAATCCTAAAACCACCCAATAAATTAAACCCTACCCAATTAAAACCCATGACCCTTTTAACTTTTATCCCAAAATTAAAACCCTTTATCCCAAAATTAAACCCCCCTCTTTACGATATAAACCCTAATCGCAAGAATGGTTCAAACTCGATCGGGTGTTGAGGTTCGTTTAACTCAACCAATCGATGATATCGATAGCAATGATACCAATTACCTGTTTGCATCTGATGGAGATAACAATGAAACGGAGAAGGATAATGAAGCTGAATAAAATTTTGAAGATGCAAATCAGACCACTGATAAAGAAGCAACGTAAGTAATGTTATATCTGAACTTTTTACAGTTAATTAGGGCTAAATATTCTTGCTTTGAATATATGATTTTATATGGTCATATTTGCAATTAGGGTTCTTAATTTGTTTATATTTAACAGGAAAAACTTGTACAATGTGACAGTCTATTATGGAGGTTATATTGTTCATGTTCCGTATTCCTCCTACACAAGTAATGTCAAAAAGGTTTATAAGGAAATCGACTTTGAAAACCTTGGTATTAATGATTTAAAGACCATATTTGGTGCTGTTATTGGTGAGTATGATTCCCTTTATTTTAGAACTCCTGCATTGAAGATTTATGTACTGAATGCTGAAAGTAAGCCAATATTGATTGAATTAAGTAAGGAATGTGCTTATAATATTGTGCTTTATGTGTATCATGTGAGTCCTGCCCCTGAATCTGATGAAGAAATAGATAATTATAAATGTAGTGATGATGAGTATGTAGAAATTAGGAAAGCTTGTAGAGAAGAAAAAAGAAAAATGGATGAATTGGAGAGGGAAGCTAATTTACATGAAATGTCAGGGATGGAATATGATGATTCTACTGGATCAGATGAGGGTTTTTATCCTAGTAGTGAGGAGAGTGATGAAGAGTTCTGTTTTGCTAACCCTTCCCCAGATAAACAGAAAATGAAGTGTGTAGATGGGGTCTTTAATGTTAACACATCTGCCAACAATATTAAATTTAAAGTTGGGATGGTATTTGGTAGTAAGAGTGATTTTAAGCAAGCTGTGAGGTCCTGTTCAATGGCTAATGGAGATCCATGACATGCTTATGACAAGAGTTCATCAAAAAAGAGATAGAATGTCAAGACAAGATATTGTTATTGTTCCAAAAGCTAAACAAATTTTAGATGAAGCAATTAAGGAATCATGTGGGCTTACTGTTCTATGGGATGGTAGGGAGACTTATTTTGTAAAGGGTAGGGGCACATCTTGTTCAGTTAATCTGCAAAGAAGGTCCTGTTCTTGTAGAGTCTGGGATTTGTTAGGTATACCCTGTTGTCATGGTGTTACTGCAATTCAAGAGGCTAGAAAGAATCCCATTGATTATGTTCACTCATGTTATTTAAAGGAAACATATATGCAGACTTATTCATACTGTTTGGATGTGATAAGGGGGGAAGATTTTTGGGAAGATGTAGAGGGTGACTTGGTGTTACCTCCACTAATTAAAAAAAAACTAAAAGGCAGATCCAAAAAGATGAGAAGGAGAGAGGGTTGGGAGGGTGTTGTGTCCAGTGGTAAGAAGGTGAGAGTTAGCTATGAGGGTAGAGTTATGCATTATGGTCTGTCCAGAGAAGCTGGCCAGAAAAGGGGTAAATGTCCAAATAAAGATAAGTTCCCAGAGAATTCAAAGAAGAGGAACAGGGGAAAGAAGACAAAGAATGAACAAACTGTAGAAGATGAAGTTATGGAAGAACTGGAGAGGCAGGGGAGAGAGGAAACAACAGGTGAAAATGATATGATGGATGAGATCTTGAGAGAACAGGAACAAACACAAGGACTCGATGAATTGGAGGCCTCAATCCAGAAATCACAGCCTAAGGAAACTACCAGCAGTTTTATGAAATTTGTAAGTTACATCAGTTAATGTTGATAAATGTTTAACATAAGTTTATATCAATGGTTTGTTTAATACATTTTTTATTTATATTGTAGATGCCAAATCCGGGGTTGAGGAAGCATATGGGATAAATGAGCACCGGCAACACTCCACATGTTAGCACTCCACCCGTGACCACTCCAACTGTGACTAATCCACCAGTTAGCAACAAACCTCCAACAAGTGCAGTGGGACAAGTGAAAAAATCAACTCCAAGAAAGAGAGTAACAGGACTGCCACACCCAAGAAAAAGTAGATGAATTACTTATGCCAAAGTTAGAACCATTTGAGTACTTTAAACTCTTGTCATTTGTGACATTGAACTACTATTTATGTAGTATAACTCTATGTACGCACTATGGATTAATCTTCTGGTCTTAATATATAACTTTGGCACTGTGTTTATTTCGAACATCTCAATGTTATACTATCACATAAACATAAACATTTCATTCATAAAAACATAAACAATAACATCCATAACATTACATTCACTAATTCTGACATAAATATTACATCATTAACATTACTTAAAGAACATAACCACAAAACAAACTAAGATAACAAAGCATAGCATCTTCTTCGTTCTGAAATGAGCTTTTTCCTTCACCATTTCTGTTACGTCGTCCATCTTTTTTTGCATTGCCATACGCTCTTCATCAATTACTAACATTTTCCTTTCTACGAAACTCAACTCTTGCTTGATTTTAGCTAATTCGACATCTTTCATCTTCAATTTTTCCTTTAATCCATGTATAACTTCTCGGGCTCTATCAGTGTAGGGTGGATCAGCCCACAAAAAAAAATTGCACTTCTTGCAGGGATCCCTATAGTTCTTGCAGCCAAAAAACCTCCGATCCGGATCTTGAGTACCTTCTTTCCAAGCTTCTTGAAGGGGTGATACAATATCACACTTACATTTAATATTATCATATCCATGATCGACACCGAAGTTGTTTTTATGGATTCTATACGAGTTAAATGAATTATTCACAGATGGGGCTGAGGTTGTGGAGCTTTTGGAAGTGGACATGGTAGAAAGAAGGGTAAAAGGAAGAACCCTAATTGCAAGAAAATAAACTGAAGAAGAAGAGAAGTAGTGATTATGGGTTATGGGTTTTAATTTACGGGTTTTAAATGGTCTGGGCGGGTACAACGGTCACATGACGTGGAAGCCATGTCACTTGCTGATTCAGCTTTCCGTCCAAAACTTAACGACACTAACGGGTAGTGACTTGATTGAAAATTTTTATGAGTACGATCAGTTGACTGACAGCTTTTTGATTCGATGACCTAAGTGAAAGTTAGTGGTCACTTGAGTGACCAAAACGCCATTTGACCCCCAGGTCGTTTGATTATAAGATATTTTTTCTATATAGACCGACGATCCATAATATTTGACCCTGGAACTGCTTCCTCCATTATAAGATAAAATCCATTTTAATGAGAATGGATTATAGTTATTAACTCTACTTTTCCAAACTTATCTCCAGTTATATAGCGTAACGAGTACTAAAAAAAATCTGAAAATGATAACATTCTTAAAAAACATGAAAAATATTATAAAATACGATACAAATAAACTAATCATAATAATGGTGTTAATTGTGATACAAACCACATATGCATATATAAATAATTAAATTAAATATAAACAATTTTAATACAAGCTAACAACACTCGATCTCCCGATAAATTCCTCATAAATAGTAGAGGCAGTATCACCATCTAAATATAAAATTAGAATTTACTATTGCGGAGTGGGAATTTAAAAAAAATCCAAACTCCAATAAACATATTTCGGTCGGTACTTTAATCAAACATGTAGAATGGATAACAAAAATGAACAAATCAAGAAATTCTTATAAATTTGTTCAAACAATAGATGATACGATAAAGATTAATACGAAAACTTAGTGTTAAAGAAATAGACCTGATTAGTTAGCTAAAAGCCTAGAATCCATAGTCATAACATGTGATTATTGGAATCAAAAAACAACTTTTGGTCGTCATCATCTCTGCATCATAACAAAAACATAAAAAATCATGTTAGATAGGTAGAGAGGCAAAGAAAATAGTTCAATAGATTTAGACTACATAAACAAACAATAAAATACATATGTAATCAAACATAAACATAGATAAGCAATCAAGTAGCGCATATATATAAAGGCAAATATATACACGAAACAGGATAGTTTAATTGCAAGATAGGAGAAGATATGTTCATTAGGAGAGAAAATTGTGAGAATTTTTGAATTTGAAAATAGGTTACCGTATGATAGGGATCTGTGATTGGAATGATATGTGGGCTCTTTAATTTTTTACTAATTTTTATTTGCAAGAAAATGGTTTATGTTTTCTTATATATATTAAAACCTATTTTTAATTAGTTTAAAATAGCTAAATGGGTCGACCCATTGGGCAAATCTTATTTTCCTGACTCCTTCTTTAGCACACATTAAGAATATATAGATTCTTAATTCTTATACAATATATAGTAGTAGGTTTAGGATATATACTATTCAAAATTTTTATTGTATCAGACTAATATTAAACAACTACTAAGAATTACAGATCCTAAATTAAATTAATATTAAATTAATAAATTAAAATGATGAAAATAGTGGGTTTTCACTTATTCATTCTAAAATTTAAGATTTTTTTCTTCTTTTTATCGTGCTACTATATTATAATAATCAAAATCCTGTATAAAGTATATGAGAATAGTAATTATAGACTCAAGACTGTTAGAGAAAAAAATTACACTTGGAATAAAACATATAAATATAGAAATTACGTTTAATTTTAGTTTTTGTACTTAAACATGGAACTCTCATTGATCTTCGTTTTTCAATTTTGAGTTTTCTCTGTAGTGATTTTTGATTGAGCATATTCCATTTTTAAAAGAGTAAATGATCAAAATACCTCATTTTCGAGATCTATATGCTCAAAATATCTGTTGGCAGGATGTACCGTCTTAAATGCTCACAAAATATCCATGTAGGACATGCATATTCCTTTTTTGAAAATTATGTAATGGGTGTGCATGGTTACAATGCGTGTTGTGCTTGGTTATGATGCGTGTTCCTTATTTCTGAAAAGTAGATAACGCATTATAATGATGTGTGTGGGTCATATATTCACATTTCTCAAATATGTATTGCTCGACATAATTTAAAACAAATACGTATCTCTGACGTGCGTATTTGAAATTCGCATTTTTGAAATACGTATTCGATGATTATTTAGGATGATTTTCAACGCTTCTAGATTTTTTTGAATTTATGGGAAAAAACCCGGTTATTTTGGTACATAGGATACGCATGTGAATTCTAGAACATATGTTATGTCATTCATAAAACTTATAAGTTGATTTCCTATTGAATCTTCTTTATTGTCGTCAGGAGGTAAATTTTTTACTTTGTTTCATGACCACACAATAAATACAAACTCACATCAATTTGATGGAATTGTGTGTGTTGAAGGAGTAATCTGGTAACTGTGAAGTTTGAGATTTCATGCCGAAAACAAGATCTACGACAGTGGTATTTTGCCGGAAAATTATGCGGTGTGTGGTGTTTGTGTATTAATTGGTGGCTGAGCATGATTGGGGTTAGTGGTGGCCCTTTTTTAGTTCTCAACTTTCAACTCATTTTAATGTGCCTACGTACCCTTTATATAGGGATCAAGCCTGACATAGTTCTTGGGGAATAAGAAATCTAATGGGCTTAAACTTCTTATTCCTAGGCCCAGCAGGAGTCCTTGCACAATCTGTTTACCGCTAGCTTTAGGAATGTCCAACTATGAGGCCCAACCGTGAATGCCCAAGCCTGGTTCATAATTGTAGGACTACACGGATAGTGCATCTCCCTGCTCAAGGATAACACTTCGCTGCAGCTATCTCCCTTGATTTACGAACGCATGTATATCCATGGTTCACCTCGAATTCCGGACGCGTCTCTGTCCCCCGAATGAGGATAACCCACCAGATAACACGACAGGTGATCCCAAGCTTTTGTGTGCAAAATGCAGGATGACTCCAAAGTTGTCCAACGAGGACACTCGTTGAATACAAGAACAGAGCTCCCAGAGTACATGTAATATCCCATATTTTCAGAGGTTGTTGTTAGTGTTGTTATTATTATTATTATTATTTGAGTGATTTATGTTAGGAAATGAATAACACACAGAGGGGGTGAATGTGTTTTACTATTTTTAAGTTCTTGAATGTTTATGGTTGGACAAAGTAAATTGATTCCTGTAGTGAAATGTGTTCATGCAGAATTTAAACTTGCAGAAAAGTAAAGAACACAGATCTTCAAAACTCACTTAATTTTATATTAAAATTAAGACTGTTTTGCTATAAAATTTCTAGGCTCTTTGTTGATAAAGAGCTTAGCTTCTTCTCGAGAGTGTTACAAGAAATCTTATCTAAATTGTTACAACTGACTAAAGGACCAGTGTTAAATTTATAACTCAATTAACTAATGGTTTTCACAAAGGATAATAAAATATGCTATTAGGTTTTCTAAATTGTCACTTGCCATTTCTATTTATAGAAAAGTAGATCTTTCATTTCTGGCTTAGCGTATATTTAGCATCCCGTGTTTACTTTAATCTTCCTCTGTCAGTTAATCTTTGTCATTGATCTTGCACACTCTTCAAGCTACTTTTTGTAGACTTGTCAATCCAGCTTTTAGATTGTTTGTTGATTGTTTATCTTGGATATTGAACTGATCTGCAACCTTGTACTTTGAGACTGTACATCGAGATCTCCAGTTTAGGTATATAGAACACTTGACATCTCGGTAAGTATATAAGATTATCGAGATCTCTAGCATTCCATATTTAGATCGGCTTGTAGAGGTCTTTAGCTTGTCGAGATCTCTAGTCTTCACGTCTATACTTTGACTTATCGATAAGTCTTAGTTCTCTAGTGGCTTCTAGACTTGTCGATATCTCAGAATTCCTTAGTCAAATTCACCTTGTCGATATCTCAAAGTTCTCTAGTGAATTTTGACTTATCGATATCTCTGAGTTCTCTAGTGGAACTTGACTTATCGATAACTCATAGTTCTCTACTGAATGTAGACTTGTCGATAACTCTGAGTTCTCTAATGAAGGAATGACTAGTCGATATCTCCAATCTTCAGGTCTTCAATTTGGCTTGTCGATATCTTCCTGAGTTCTCTAGTAGCTATCCTGACTTCTCGATAAACCATTACGGAGCTCTCGAATGAATTCTCTATAACATTAAATCTTTGACTTGTAGAGATCTTGACTTAGAATATTTTTCTCCAAACAGATTTATTCAACTCCAAACTTCTTCAAAATTCTTCTGAGACATGATCTTCTTGATCTTCTTCCAGATAGAATCCTTAGGCTTGATACCGTTTCAGGAAAAAGACTCTGGTCTGCTCCTTTGCATTTTTACAGACTTTAATTGTTACAAGTACAAAATAAAAATTAAGATAACAATACAACTTACTTAGGCTTGGCCCCAAATTTAACTGATTACCAAAAATAACAGTTCATTAATCTCCTCCTTAGATCAGATGTCCATCTTGGTTGCTTCATAATTTGATCAGAGACACTAATGATATTGTTATCTCCAATGATCTTTGACATCATCACTTATATATTACAATCTCCCCCAACTTGTTCATTATGGAATTATGCACAATTTCTGATTGATGATGTCAAAACTCTGGCTAAATACAGAATTCAATCTCCCCATCTGGTCTTCTTTTTGAGTTGCATTTAGATTTATTCTTCTCCCCCCTATGAAGAGTAGAATTTTATTATCTGGCAACATCCATCAGCTGTTTTGGCATTTAGACATATTCTCCCCCTTTTTGACATTATCTTCAGGTAGAAAGATCCAGCTAGATGTACATTGTTCAAGCTGCTGTTATTGTCCATTTAGAGCACTGTCTGCAGCTTCAAGTTTCAGTTAGATCTGTGGTGATAAGTTTATCAAGTAGAATGGGAGTTTTACTTAGATCTGCAGAAGAAGTCTGTCAGTAACAAAAGTCCTAACTCTCTGTTCTTTTGAAGAAGTACTCTCACTACATTCTCACTGCACTAGTCTAATGACTTTTGAGAGTCAGAGTTTTCTCACAAGGATTACTAAATCCAGACACTAATCTACCTTTTCTCACTGCATCTCTTACTTTCTGTTTTTCTCTCATTCTCACATGAAAGGCTCAATTGTTGTTTGACTTACGAAAATAAGAGGTGGCTGAGAAAAGTTTTCTGTGATCATATGATTAGGGGTAATTCATGTAGGTACAACCATACTCATTTCATCAGAAGAATAAATACCAGTTTGAGATCGTAAGATGAATGAATCATCAGAAACACCTGTGACTAGGGTCACAGTTTGACTCACAAATTGCTCTGTGGTTTTGACAGTGTATTGTTCCTCACTTGTAGTGGGAACCTCCAACTGAATTGGAGGGGACTTGACTGGGTTACTATCATGTACACAGCCTCAAGCCCTTGTATGTCTTGCAACACACTGGAACATAAATGTGCTATACTTGCCCTTCTCATGACCTTGTCATAGGCAATTGTACTTCTAGCTTTGACTGCTAAAGCAGCTTTTGCTAGAGTTGTGAGGGGAGTTGTTCCTTTATGAGGAACCTCCAATTGAATTGGAGAGGATTTAGATAGCTCCCCCTCAGGAGTACTACCCTCAAACCTTTCAGTCTGTGAAGACTGTTTTGCATATGAAGGTGCATTAGTGGTGTTCATGGGATATTCAGTAGGAACTGATGGATTTCCCATGTTAGTGATGGTTTCTCTTCTCAAACAACAAAACAATATGAAGAACATGGTGAAATTGTTGTCCTTTCGTAAAACAGGTTTCTTTTGAGAGTCACCTGAGTGGGATTGTGTTTGAGTTTGTGTTTGTGTTGATGTGCATGGGTGAACTGCAGTTTAGTTTAGAAATGTTTTAGCTACAATTTAGCACAAATACCTGTTGATTGATTATTTGAATTTCCTGTTGTTGTCTGAGTAGATTGTGTTGGACCTGTAATGCATTGAACATACTTGTCTTTTTGGAATTGTAGTTAGGCATATGCATTGAGATATACAGTTACAAACACTCCGACAGGAAAAATAATAATCAATGGAGTTGTAAACACAAGGCAATCATGACTTAAACAACAAGCAACAAAAACAAATTGATAGAGAAGAAGACAATATTTCATTGATAATAAACATAAAGTACATTAAGATTTAGATTACATCAAGTAAATCCTAATCCTAACTACTCTAGTTTTGGCTTCTTCTTCTCGGTCTCTATCCTCCTTGCCCGGCACTGGTAAGCTCTGGCATGGAGTGTGCAAGAGAGATGATCCTCTCCTGCAACTTCAGAGCAGCAAGGCATTGTTGCTCAGCCACCCTTGCACGTCTCTCCTACTCTAGAGAGACTTCTCCCTCAAAGAAAAGGAAGTTGAGCTGATCGTCCCACGAGAGTTCATCAAAGACCTCAAGTGGAACATCAAAGGGGCTGCAAATAACCCCCTTGATACGGACATGAAGTCCGATAGGATCAAAGTAAACTTGGTCGTCAGCCAGATGATGAACTGGTTGATAAACTCCATTAAAAAGCCTGTAGAAGACCGGGGCATCCTGTAACACCCCCAAATCCTGGGTCGGGGATTCGGGTTGTCATGAGTTCCATTTTCCTTATCAATACTTAATCTTAACAGTCAACCAACTACTGAGTACTGTGACCCCACAATATACACACACACATCACAAGTTATAGTCTCAGAGATGAATACCAAAAATAACACAAGTCATTTTATTCCACAATTATAAGTCATTACACCTCAAAAGGGTTTCTGAATAAATTTACATATTCTATGCCATTATTACAATTCATAATATACATAAGTTTGGTACATCAAAAGTTGAAAGCCTAGCCTATTGGTAGCTCCTACCTCAGCCACAACGGCATCAATGCCTACAGGAAACTGCGGAACGTTTCCTATCCGCTCACGAATTGGGAGCTTGGTCCTACTCATCTTGTCTATCTGTTGTTGTGTGATGAAAGAAGAAAGCAAGGGTGAGCAACAAGCCCATCAAAATAATATGTATAATAATTTACAATATATGAGCATTCTCATAGTACTCATGAAAGTCTTGGTCAATAAGAAATGAACCAAGTTTGAAATGTTAATGCGATAAAGTCGCAAAATATTTAGTATATATATACATATATACTTCCCAAATCTTGGAAGTCCTCTTCCGTGCATAATACACACAGAGTTCCAGTATATAACTATATAAAATATCGTTACAAGGTGATCTCATATATCTAACCTTGTCTCAACGTTTTTCTGAAAATCTTTGTCATGCATAAGATAATCATTTACTAGATATAAGTTGAAAAGATGAAGTTACAAGATACTCCAATATACTTATATCTTTTCCGAATACTACTTGAACTACCACCGTTCAAGGTATAACCAGCTCAAAAGTTCATCACATAGATGAGACTACAAGATAAGATTTGAATAGATTCAATCTTTGAAATATCATTCAAAAGAAATGAAGTCACGGGATACTTCATTAAGTCCCGATATATATATATATACACCTATATATATATCTCATACTTTCCTCGGAAACCTCTGTTATGAAAAATATAAACAGAGTTATAATATCCAATGAATTTGGAAAGAAGAAAACCTTGGCATAAACCTGATATCTTGCTGATCAGGCAAAGATTCCAATAAGTAACCTTTTCTACTAGTAGATGGACGAATTCCCCACTGGTAATCACCCTGGCCGTATTAGGATCTATGCTGGACTGCCACTCAGCCACTTACATATTGATGGACTCCCACTGAGCCACTTACACTTTCATGGACGCCCACTGAGCCCATGTTGCTTATGCCGGCTCAAATAGATGGATTTACTTCCCGAACGTTGGGTAAGTAATCAATTCATTTATCAAAACAACAACCTCGTTGCGAATATAGAATACACCACAGAGCCGGATCCCTTAGATTTTTGAGCGAGTATTCAAGTCCCCTTCAGAAAGAAAGATCTTAAATTTGAAAACGAGTTTTGGGATCCGCTCTAACCTTTAAAAATCATTTTGAAGACTCGAAAACATTTTTAAGAATATTTGGAGTAATGCTGATTTAATGAAATAAATCAGTCCCGATATATTAGAAAATATCTGAATATTATTATTTAAATAATATTCCCGTAAAGGATAATCTCTATAAAAATAATGGAAGTAGAAGTTTTAAAACTCATACTTGAAATGAATAATAAATAACCAAAGATATACTTATACGAAAGTACGATCTTTATTTGAATAATCGAAAATAAGTTTGATTATCGAAACATTATTCTTTAATAAAATAAAGAATATTATTTAATAAAATGAACGTAGTCATAAGTCCTCGAATGAATATTCAAAATAATATTCATTAAATAAAATAAGCGGAGTCATAAGTCCTGAATGAATATTCAAAATAATGTTCATTAAATAAAATAAGCAGAGTCATAAGTCCTCGAATGAATATTCAAAATAATATTCATTAGATAAAATAAGCGGAGTCATAAGTCCTCGAATGAATATTCAAAATAATATTCATTAAATAAAATAAAGTTATCGAATAAACCTTATTCGATTAATAGTTTTGAAAATTATATCTGTATATATATATATATATATATATATTATACTCGGGAACATCGACTCCCGGTTTAAAAATATATTCACCTTTGGGTCCCTTATACTAAGGGTATACGCAACTACTGCTTATCTCTAGCATAGGTATTATGCAACTTATAAGCAATTGAATCAACAATTAGATATCAAGATTACGAAACAGACATGCATATATACCATATCAGCATGCTCCAATATATCGCAAGATTTGCTAATAACAATCATGCACTTATCACAAGATAATGCATATACATATATACATCACAACAACAGTATAACGGGTAGAAAACTTGCCTGAGTGCTCCGGGGTAGACTTAAGCTTAGAGTGGGTCCAGTAACCTATGAACAACAACATAAGCCAGAATTAAACCACGGTCGCTTAAGAAACTAGACTTTATCCACTTAGACCCTAACGTTCGCTTATACGCTTAACAATTTGCGTTAATCGTTCGCACACCCTCGGCTCCACCAATTTTAATAAATTAATCGTTACGAATTTTAAGGTGAATCTTTCGCGAGTACTCTACCAACTTCCTAATCTACCTTACATAATTGTTTCGTAATCCAATTAGTCTTTTAGGGTACTTAAACAAGGTCTCAAAGTAAAGCGAGGGGTAAAGATTCGTTCGCGAAACGCCGTTACTTAAAACGGTCATTTCTCCTAAACCGTTACAGATTGTTTGTTAAGTTTTCTTTCCTGAACACTAAGAACAAGCAGTTGAATAAAAATAGACAGTACGTCGGCTATGTTTACGCGATTACCAATGTTTAAACTACTCCAATTAACCACCAACCAACTCATAACCATCAATACAACAAAACTTCACCTAAACCATACCACATCAGTCCATAACCTCCAAGTTTTTCAACTCAAACAACCACAATCAAGACCTATGAACTATAATCAAGCTTCAATTACCAAAACACTTCCAAATCAAACCAAACTACTAATAATCACAATCCATGCTTCTCATTTCACAAAACCAACCATTAAACTTAATAACAAATAAATTAAAGGCTAGGTTTTGAAGTTTATACCTTCCTTGGGAGGTGTTAAGTTGCTAGGAAGCCTTAGGGAGCCTCCTACAAGCTTGATCTTTCCAAAGAAATCAAGAACACAAAGTTAGGCTTTAAAGTTTCTAAAAGTCCGATTGAAAGAACTGTAAAAATGAGGGTCTTACCTTTCTTATCTGGACAAGACTTGTGAACAAGAGTTGTAGTCCATCTCAATACCTTTCCAACGAGCTATAGAACAAAATAGTTGACTGAGAAATGAAGGAGATACAGCAGTTTTAATGTGCTGGTTCTGTTTTGGCCGAGAGCAATGGAAATGGGGGAGGAAATGCTTTTGCTTTCTTGCGTTGGTGGAATAATGTGGTGGATAATGATGGGTTGTCTTGATATTTTGCTAGGTTAATAATAAACAAAGGAGTTAGTGGAAGATGATCTCACCATTTGCCATGTGTTGGTGATTTGTGGTGAGATGAGATCATCCCTAGTTAACTATATAATTAACTAGTCATTCATTCCTAACTATCACTTGGTTTCTTGTTTGATCAACCATCCACTTGCCTTGCCACTTGCAAAGGTATTTACAAAGTCGTTATTCATTTCTTTGCCCGGGTATCACTCAATCTCGTTGATCGTTTGGTCAAATACCTTAATGGTTTTATTGATAAAATCTTCTTGGTATTTTTAATACCTAAATTAATTCTCCTTTATAATCCTTGAATTTAAAATCCTTCATCTTAATATTAATTTCTTAAATCCCTTAATGTCTGGTGGAAATCTTCGGGGAAAAATAAAAGTGCTCGTTTTCGAAATCCGACGGCTTTTACATACACTTATTTTCTTTATGGAATACTAATACGATCTTAGAATTTCTATAACAGTACTCCTATATATCGTGGTCTGATAATTTTTCTTAATCAGCATTGTCAGCAAACGTTACTATTCATTCGGGTTTCAAAAATTTCCAAAAATTGGGGTTATTACAGTCTCCCCTCCTTAAAAGGATTATGTCCCGGAATCAGATAGAAAACAGTTGGGGATGCTTTTCTAGCATTGTGCCTTCTAACTCTCAAGTCAATTTTCCACATTATGGTTCTACCACCAAACTCTGACTAGTTTGATAACCCTTATCCTAAGCACTTGTCCTTTTTTGATCTATAACCCTTCCTGGTTGCTCCATATAGGTTACGTCTGGTTGCATGTCTATGCGCTCATACGCCCCTATTTGTCTGGCATCCGAATTACACTTCCTTAACATTGATACATGGAACAAGTTATGAACTTGCTACAGGTTCGGGGGTAGGGCTATCTCATATGCTAACTTCCCAATACGTCTTAATACCTCAAAGGGTCCAACAATTCGAGGGCTTAGCTTTCTTTCCGAACATCATCCATCATTTCCAAGGGAATACCTATAACTGCACTAGGTCCCCTACTTCCTACTCTTTGTCCTTTCGTGTCAAATCAACATACTTCTTATATCCATCTTGGGCTACTATCAGCCGCCCTCTGATAAGATCTATTATATCCCTGGTCCTTTGGACCACTGCCGGTCCGAGCATCTAGCGCTCTGCAACTTCATCCTAACATAAGGGAGATCGATATTGTGTTCCCTCAAGGATCTCATAAGGCGACATCTCGATAATGACATATGATCTATTATCGTAAGAAAACTCAATCCGCGTTAAGTGATCATTCCAAATTCTTTCAAGTCTATTTCACAGACTCTCATCATAGCTTCTAGCATTATAGCTTCTAGCATTATAGCTTTTGCTTCTCAATACCCATTCTTTTCCAGTTCGTAATCGGTACTATCTTCCGTACAGAATACTATTCTAGATATACCTTTACTCGCTAGAGTTTTATAACCTTTTAATAATCGCGTCAACTTTAGTATCATGAACGCGTTAGAATCGGAATACCATCGTACTTGGTACCACTTCATCTCTAGTTGCCTCCATCTTCGAAAGCTTGGTCCTTCGTATAGAAGTAAAAGAATTTATTGAGAGATCATTATGATCATGAACACTTATTCTATTGCATAGTTAGTACAGAAGGTGGCCAGCCTTTAGTACTTGACAAGCAATTAAATAACATGTGGTATCCTACTAGGCTTCTATCACACAGATAGATCGTCATTCGGCAATACCTCCCCTTCTGGAAGGGTTGTTCTTCTCAGCTTACATGAAATGAAAAGAAGAGAAAAGAACGAACTGAAGAGAATTGTATATATGAAAAAAATACTGCCATAAAATATCTGGCTTGGAATGTACCTCTGAACTATAGAGGTTTGTCATAGGAGAACAAAACGTATACGTATATATATCAACATCAAGTATTATAGCATCACATTTCACCTGCTTAAATATTTTTGCTATTCCGTCCATCATTCTATGGACCCATGCTCTTGCTCTAGCTTATACATAATCACCCTTGAAACTCCCTCGAGAACGAAAATCGAATATGGGATTTCATTCTAGACCTCATCGTTACTAGAATCCTTTTCTATACCACAACCTTCTTCGTATGGGTAATACTACTCTTTATCGATAAGAAGGAATAAATATATCATAGGTAAATGTTCGGCTTAGTTGGTCTATCATTAATAACTTATACATCACCATGACCCGATTAGTTGTACTCAATCTCAACACCATTCCAATACAACTCTCACGGTTGTAATCGGCTCATTACTCGCAGAATCATTGCTGCATTACTATAGTCCACCACGGACCTACTATAGTCATTCGTTTTCCATGAAATCTTAATATCTAACCATACAAAGTCCATAGCTATCGTATCCAATTCTTCTAAGGAGTCAACATGATCACCGTTCATGATTCATGAAGAACGCTCCTGAACTTGATGTACATATGACATGAAGCAGATAAAATTGCAGAAGAGTTTCAATGAAATCAACGATATCAGGTTAATACCATTATTAACCATATGTCTTTATTGGGAGACATGAAGCTCAAAGGTCCATTTAGTCCTTTCATAATATGGTCCTGGCTTATCTCAAGATAGGCTAAGATAGATAGCCCACTCACGGCGATTACATGAATTAAATCTTTACTAAACTACTATTACGGTTGAGTATCGCACAATCATCAGAAGGAATGTCAATCTTTCAAACCATAATACAACCTTCACGGCTTTAACCATCGTCACTGTATTCCTCTGGCACGAGCGCCTATAATTGCTCTCTTACACTTAGAGTGTCGGCCACCTCTTTGGCCTTTCCTGATAGTAAAATTTCCTTACAATCAATGTTATTTTAACCACCTCCAACTAAATTTTCTACCTCATTTCAATCACTGCTTATGTGAAAATGCTATTCTTAAGTCCTAGTGAGAAAAAAAATCACCATTTTTCTATAAGTCATTGCCTTAGTCTTTAGATGTGAACATTGTCACGACTGACTCTCGATCATACTTAGGACGTCTCTTACCTTGGGTCCTTCTCGTTTTCACCAATCTCGACCCTCATTGGGTCGATCTATACTTTCTTATGGTCCAACACGTGCCCCACCTGGCATTATTATAATTACGTCATATTTCCTTTATCAAAATTTCTATTCTTGAGAACTTTGAATATTACTTTTCTCCTTGTAAAACCTCTAAGGTTATCCTTAAATCCTTCGTCAGGTACACCCTAGGTACAAGGCATATCAAGATACCATTTACTAATACCAGAATCATTGTCTATATAGTTCTGAAAACTTTCTCCACTGATCTTTAAAGGTTGTTGTTGCCTTAGTCCTTCATTCCGTACTAGCCAAACTCATAATGTCCCTATTAAGGGTGAAATGCCATCATTTATGCATCCCCCCATGGTTCATCTCAAGCTATTGAGGTTATATCCTTAATTCCACATTTAAAAAGGTACTTGCATCCTTACATGGATAAATCAAGTCATATATCCCTGATAAGGGTATCTTATTCAATCATTCCCACCTCGATAGTATATGCCTAATTTCACAATAATATCTGTATTCAAAATGAATTCAATCAATATGGCCTCCAAAAGATAACAACGGTTATCCGCTTTTCTTGCCTGATTCAGTAATGATAACAGGGATGTTCTAGAAGATATTGGTCGTGTTCAACATGAACTTTTTAGTTCTAACTACTCATTTACCTCTTTTATTTATCTCAACAGTCATCTCAATGTTGGGATATCTTTTATACCTGGTGTCCCCCTTTTTGGGTATCAATTCACATGCGTTACTTACACTTCACATTCTTGAAGGTCACTTCCTTCATCCAATTTCCTAATTTCTTACTTTCTTGTCTCCTCAGTCTATCTGTGTCTCATTATTTATCCTTCAAACTATCTCAAGGTTTCCTCGAATCCTCCCAACTTAAAGGGGATAAAATATATGTATCTCTTATGCCTTCAACCATCAACTTTAACTCATGGTGAATCATGCTCATCCTGACGATTGCATACTTTTCTATTTATATTGCTACGAGTCTTTAGGGTTTCCTCATACCCAACTCCCTTATCATTCCTCAAACTCTGTTGCCTTTATATTCCTTTCCACTTCAGTTTCTTTTTTTTTATTACAATCATTTCATGAACCCATTAATCATTGACTTCAAACATCACGTTGTTCTGGGATTCGTGTCCTCAGGACGAATCTTGCCAACTTTTACCACTTAGATTCATAATTCATCATACTCGTCTGCCTTGGTTCTGGCTCTAAAGCTTTTACACTATCTCTATAATCTTGGGAAGTACTTTCCCGAAAACAATTGACTGAACTTTAATCGGTTTATTATAACCTCTGGCCCCGTGTCTTTCTTGGCCTTTCACCAACGGGTGGCCTCTCTCTTAGGAAGGTAAGTGAAAAAAAACAGTCTTTTTCGCTTCGTCAATCATTTAGAATCTCAAATGATTCCTATATTTCCTTTAGGCAGGCTCTTGCCTTGATTGGGTCAACTTGTTCCTTGGAACACTGAGAGCTTAGCGACTTAAAGGTCCTGAAAGAATTTCCCACTACACTATTTCCTCAGGGTGGTGGTTGGGGGGTAAAAGTATAAGTTCTGTTTAGGAAGCTCCATGAATTGCCCCATAGGTGTACCGTCCTGGTTTCCCTATCTTGCTCGACTTCTGTTTTCTCGATATGAAATGTTTCATCCTTCCCCCATAATCAGGGTTATCTTATACGTTAAAATCCTTGTTTTCCATTTCATTATGTTATGGGTTCTTTCTTTCTTGATATGGATCTCTTCTCCAGTCATTGACTCTCTGCCTTCATTCATTACTTTTTCTTGGCACAATATGATCTTTTTCAATAATTCGGGTTGTATTACAATCTTAAACAGCTTTTCAGTTCTGGCTCCGATTACCTTTACTTCTATTTCCATTTTCTCGAAATCTCTTATCAACTCTCCCAAAGATATTATCATCTTGAGTCTCTCCTTTCTACTAAGGGCATTAGCTACCATTTTGGCTTTCCCTGGATGATAAAAAATCTCATAATCGTAATCCTTGATTAGCTCTAACCACCTCCTCTGGCGCATGTTAAGCACTTTCTGCGTTAAAATGTACTAGAGCACTTATGGCTTGTGTAAATCTCGCACTTCTCTCCATACAAGTAGTGCCTCCAATCTTTAGGGCAAAACTATTGCCACGAGCCCAAGCTCATGGGTAGGATATCGGATTTTCATATTCCCTTAATTATCTTGACGCGTACGCGATTATCTTGTTGTGCTGTATAAGAAGCACCCTAATTCCTTATGCGAAGCGTCAATACAAATCACAAAATCTCCTTTTCCATCCAGTAACGCCAACATAGGAGCCGTCACCAACCTTTGCTTCAGTTCTTGAAAGCTGTTCTCGCATTTCTCTGTCCATTTGAACTTCTCAGTCTTATGAGTAAGCCGCGTTAAAGGGGCTACTATCTTTACGAACTTGAACGAACCTCCGGTAGTGACCGACCAATCCTACCTCTAGTACTTTCCTTAACCATGGTTATCAATTTCTCAGTGGTCCTTTACTCATTCTTGTCAGGATCCCCCACGGGATCCTCCTCAGCAACAATCCCTTCTAAGACAACATCCTCAACCGCTACATCCTCAATATGAACATCATCCGGTCCCTTGTTAGGACACTCTATTGGATCCATAATCTGATCCCCAATATGTAGTAAAACATCATCGCGATGTTGCTCCTCAACCTCAGGGTTCGGAGTCCCGCTACCATATACGATAACGAACTACGCTTTTATCACGATATTTATAAGGGTTCCCATAAGGGTTTTAACTGTCAGTACTACGTTAGGTAGTCCGACTATGAACTTGGCAAGAGTTCTTATTATCTTAGTGAACTTATTATTTTAACGTCACATCATCTCTGAGGTTTATAACGCTTAGCTCTGATACCATTTCTGTAACACCCCTAAATCCGGGGTCGGGGATTCGGGTTGTCACGAGTTCCATTTCCCTTATCAATACTTAATCTTAACAGTCAACCAACTACTGAGTACTGTGACCCCACAATATACACACACACACCACAAGTTATAGTCTCAGAGATGAATACCAAAAATAACACAAGTCATTTTATTCCACAATTATAAGTCATTACACCTCAAAAGGGTTTCTGAATAAATTTACATATTCTTTGCCATTATTACAATTAATAATATACATAAGTCTGGTACATCAAAAGTTGAAAGCCTAGCCTATTGGTAGCTCTTACCTCAGCCACAACGGCATCAACGCCTACAGGAAACTGCGGAACGTTTCTTATCCGCTCACGAATTGGGAGCTTGGTCATGCTCATCTTGTCTATCTGTTGTTGTGTGATGAAAGAAGAAAGCAAGGGTGAGCAACAAGCCCACCGAAATAATATGTATAATAATTTACAATATATGAGCATTCTCATAGTACTTATGAAAGTCTTGGTCAAGAAGAAATGAACCAAGTTTGAAATCTTAATGCGACAAAGTCGCAAAATATTTAGTATATATATATATACATATATACTTCCCAAATCTTGGAAGTCCTCTTCCATGCATAATACACACAGAGTTCCAGTGTATAACTATATAAAATATCGTTACAAGGTGATCTCATATATCTAACCTTGTCTCAACGTTTTTCTGAAAATCTTTGTCATGCATAAGATAATCATTTACTAGATATAAGTAGAAAAGATGAAGTTACAAGATACTCCAATATACTTATATCTTTTCCGAATACTACTTGAACTACCACCGTTCAAGGTATAACCAGTTCAAAAGTTCATCACATAGATGAGACTACAAGATAAGATTTGAATAGATTCAATCTTTGAAATATCATTCAAAAGAAATGAAGTTACGGGATACTTCATTAAGTCCCGATATATATATATATATATATATATATATATACTTATATATATATCTCATACTTTCCTCGGAAACTTCTGTTATGAAAAATATAAACAGAGTTATAATATCCAATGAATTTGGAAAGAAGAAAACCTTGGCATAAACCTGATATCTTGCTGATCAGGCAAAGATACCAATAAGTAACCTTTTCTACTAGTAGATGGACGAATTCCCCACTGGTCATCACCCTGGCCACATTAGGACCTATGCTGGACTGCCACTCATCCACTTACACATTGATGGACTCCCACTGAGCCACTTACACTTTCATGGACGCCCACTGAGCCCATGTTGCTTATGCCGACTCAAGTAGATGGACTTACTTCCCGAACGTTGGGTAAGTAATCAATTCATTTATCAAAACAGCAACCTCGTTGCGAATAAAAAATACACCACAGAGCCGGATCCCTTAGATTTTTGAGCGAGTATTCAAGTCCCCTTCAAAAAGGAAGATCTAAAATTTGAAAACGAGTTTTAGGATCCGCTCTAACCTTTAAAAATCATTTTGAAGACTCGAAAACATTTTTAAGAATGTTTGGTGTAATGCTGATTTAATGAAATAAATCAGTCCCAATATATTAGAAAATATCTGAATATTATTATTTAAATAATATTCCCATAAAGGATAATCTCTATAAAAATAATGGAAGCAGAAGTTTTAAAACTCATACTTGAAATGAATAATAAATAACCAAAGATATACTTATACGAAAGTACGATCTTTATTTGAATAATCAAAAATAAGTTTGATTATCGAAACATTATTCTTTAATAAAATAAAGAATATTATTTAATAAAATGATCGTAGTCATAAGTCCTCGAATGAATATTCAAAATAATATTCATTAAATAAAATAAGCGGAGTCATAAGTCCTGAATGAATATTCAAAATAATGTTCATTAAATAAAATAAGCAGAGTCATAAGTCCTCGAATGAATATTCAAAATAATATTCATTAGATAAAATAAGCGGAGTCATAAGTCCTCGAATGAATATTCAAAATAATATTCATTAAATAAAATAAAGTTATCGAATAAACCTTATTCGATTAATAGTTTTGAAAACTATATCTGTATATATATATATATATATATATATATTATACTCGGGAACATCGACTCCCGGTTTAAAAATATGTTCACCTTTGGGTCCCCTATACTAAGGGTATACGCAACTACTGCTTATCTCTAGCATAGGTATTATGCAACTTATAAGCAATTGAATCAACAATTAGATATCAAGATTACGAAACAGACATGCATATATACCATATCAGCATGCTCCAATATATCGCAAGATTTGCTAATAACAATCATGCACTTATCACAAGATAATGCATATACATATATACATCACAACAACAGTATAACGGGTAGAAAACTTGCCTGAGTGCTCCGGGGTAGACTTAAGCTTAGAGTGGGTCCAGTAACCTATGAACAACAACATAAGCCGGAATTAAACCACGGTCGCTTAAGAAACTAGACTTTATCCACTTAGACCCTAACGTTCGCTTATACGCTTAACGATTTACGTTAATCGTTCGCACACCCTCGGCTCCACCAATTTTAATAAATTAATCGTTACGAATTTTAAGGAGAATCTTTCGCGAGTACTCTACCAACTTCCTAATCTACCTTACATAATTGTTTCGTAATCCAATTAGTCTTTTAGGGGACTTAAACAAGGTCTCAAAGTAAAGCGAGGGGTAAAGATTCGTTCGCGAAACGCCGTTACTTAAAACGGTCGTTTCTCCTAAACCGTACATCGGAACCAAGCGATCCACATATCAAAATGAAGCTTACGACAATCTCTAGCTAAACATGGAAATGTTACAGATTTTTTGTTAAGTTTTCTTTCCTGAACACTAAGAACAAGGAGTTGAATAAAAATGGTCATTACGACGACTATGTTTACGCGATTACCAATGTTTAAACTACTCCAATTAACCACCAACCAACTCAAAACCATCAATACAACAAAACTTCACCTAAACCATACTACATCAGTCCATAACCTCCAAGTTTTTCTACTCAAATAACCACAATCAAGACCTATGAACTATAATCAAGCTTCAATTACCAAAACACTTCCAAATCAAACCAAACTACTAATAATCACAATCCATGCTTCTCATTTCACAAAACCAACCATTAAACTTAATAACAAATAAATTAAAGGCTAGGTTTTGAATTTTATACCTTCCTTGGGAGGTGTTAAGTTGCTAGGAAGCCTTAGGGAGCCTCCTACAAGCTTGATCTTTCCAAAGAAATCAAGAACACAAAGTTAGGCTTTGAAGTTTCTAAAAGTCCGATTGAAATAACTGTAAAACTGAGGGTCTTACCTTGCTTATCTGGACAAGACTTGTGAACAAGAGTTGTAGGTCATCTCAATACCTTTCCAACGAGCTATAGAACACAACATTTGAGTGAGAAATGAAGGAGATACAGCAGTTTTAATGTGCTGGTTCTGTTTTAGCCGAGAGCAATGGAAATGGGGGAGGAAATGCTTTTGCTTTCTTGTGTTGGTGGAATAATGTGGTGGATAATGATGGGTTGTCTTGATATTTTGCTAGGTTAATAATAAACAAAGGAGTTAGTGGAAGATGATCTCACCATTTGCCATGTGTTGGTGATTTGTGGTGAGATGAGATCATCCCTAGTTAACTATATAATTAACTAGCCATTCCTTCCTAACTATCACTTAGTTTCTTGTTTGATCAACCATCCACTTGCCTTGCCACTTGCATAGGTATTTACAAGAGTCATTATTCATTTCTTTGTCCGGTTATCACTCAATCTCGTTGATCGTTTGGTTAAATACCTTAATGGTTTTATTGATAAAATCTTCTTGGTATTTTTAATACCTAAATTAATTCTCCTTTATAATCCTTGAATTTAAAATCCTTCATCCTAATATTAATTTCTTAAATCCCTTAATGTCTGGTGGAAATCTTCGGGGAAAAATAAAAGTGCTCGTTTTCGAAATCCGATGGCTTTTACATACACTTATTTTCTTTATGGAATACTAATACGATCTTAGAATTTCCATAACAGTACTCCTATATATCGTGGTCTGATAATTTTTCTTAATCAGCATTGTCAGCAAACGTTACTATTCATCCGGGTTTCAAAAATTTCCAAAAATTGAGCTTATTACACATCCATTGGAGAGAGAGATGAACAAGAGGTGAGTTTTGAAATTAGGATGTTTGTTGAGAATGAGAATAGTGATGGATAAAGTGGAGTGAAGGGTTTGAATTTATAGAGGGAGAAAAGAAAGAAACCAAGAGATTCTTGAAATACCCGGTTAATAAGTGTAATAATCACACAAGCATACTTTACGAGAAACTAGACAGTTAGAAATGACAAGTTACTGTTCCCCATGCAAGTACTCAAGAATCTTAGTTCACTTTCTAGGATAACTATTTCACATGCAAATAAACTAGTACTCCCTACACAAAAAGTAATCCCTCCTATCAGCAAAATATTTCACTAGCTAACTCATCAAAACAAATACTGATAAGGAATTATTTTGAATAAATTTAAAACACATAAGTAGCACATAGTCAAATAAATTTAACAATTATCAGCATTCATAAAACATCACATATAATGCACTAGTCTACTTACATTAGACTAACATATTCCACATTTAAACAAAAAAATACACAAAAGCACGTAAATATGTCAATAAAACTGAGTAATTATAGACAAAGTATGTCAAAAGTATTTTGCTGAACATAATTTATGAATTAAATTATTTCAGTTTTTCATACTTTTTCCTTCTTTTGATCTGTTATTTATTAACTTCATATATTTAGAATATGAATTAATAAATATTCAGTTTGCTTAGAATTTTAAAAAATTCCAAGTTAAAAAAAAATATTCGAGAAGTCTGGGTATTTATAGTAAAAGTAAATGACTTGTCGAGAACTCAAAAATAGAGATTTGAAGTTAGTCTATCGAGAAATCATTTTCAGAAATAAAGTACATATCGAGAAGTCATTTTTAATTACTCTTTTAGAGAACTCAAACTTGACTTATCGAGATGTCAAATAAATACCCAGTTTGTCCAAAAAGTGGACTGAATTAATTCCAACTTTTATTTGAATAAATTCAAAATAAAATTAGAATAAATTTTCCAAAAGTATTTTACCAAAATAATTTATTAATTTAAATTATCTTATTTCTGAGTTATTGATAAGTCAAAAAATTGTACTTTTAGAGAACTCTGTGAATAAACACTACTAGAGAACTCTATAAGGACTTATCGATAAGTCACTTTTAAGCCTATCGAGAAGTCACTCGAGAAGTCAGTAAATTAACTTATCGAGAACTCACTCGAGAAGTCCTAAAATGACTTATCGAGAAGTCAATTTATACTCATCGAGAACTCAGTTCTCTATATACTTTTGGGATTTTGTAATTCTGCCTTGTGTTAATTTTACATATTAAGAATGTAAATTAGCAACTGAGCAGTTTACTTAGAATTTGAAAAATTCTAAGTTAATTGAATTTGAAAAACAAATATGCAGAGATTTCTGAAATATTCATAATTCATATTTCCGTTAATTTCCAATTTAATCAAATTGATTTTGATTTACCGGAGATTAATCTACTACAAAATAATAGCTGAGTTCTTGCCTTAGGATGAAGAGTTAAGCATTCCAATTTCACCTACAAGTCTAGTGAAAGTTTCTTCATCCAAAGGTTTAGTAAAAATGTCAGCTAATTGTTTTTCTGTTGTACAAAAATGAGGACAATGGTACCATTTGTAGCATGTTCTCTGATGAAATGATACCTTACATCAATGTGTTTTGTCCTAGAATGATTAACTGGATTAGCTACTATAAATATAGCACTAGTATTGTCACACTTAATAGGAATTTTGTGTAACACTCGACCATAATCCATTAGCTGATTTCTAATCCAAAGCTCTTGAGCACAAAAACTTCCTACAACTATGTATTCAGCTTCAGCTGTAGAAGTTGATACAAATTGTTGTTTCTTGCTATATCGGGATACAAGGCTTTGTCCAAGAAATTGACAAATTCCACTAGTACTCTTTCTGTCAACCCTGCATCCAGCAAAATCTGCATCCGTGTAACCAACAGCTTCAAAATCAGTTCCCTTAGGTAACTATAATCCCAAGTTTGGAGTTCCCTTCAAGTATCTGAAAATCCTCTTTACAGCCATCAAATGTGATTCTTTTGGATTGGCTTGAAATCTTGCACATAGACATGTGGCAAACATGATGTCCGGTCTACTTGTTGTTAGGTAAAGCAATGATCCAATCATCCCTCTATAGTTTGAGATATCTACACTCTTGCCCTTTTTATCTTCATCTAACTTTGTTGCAGTAGACATAAGTGTAGATGCAGGTGAACAATCAACCATTCCAAACTTTTTCAATAGATCCTTGACATATTTAGTTTCACTGATGAAGATACATTCACATCTTTGGCTAACTTGAAGTCCAAGGAAGTAGCTCAGTTCCCCCATCATACTCATTTCATATTCACTTTGCATAAGCTTGGAGAATCTTTGGCAAAGCTTCTCATTAGTAGAACCAAAAATGATATCATCCACATAAATCTGAACTAGGATTATATGTACACCATGTTTCTTGTAGAAGAGAGTCTTGTCTATGGTTCCTCTAGTAAAACCATGCTTTAGTAGGAAATATGATAGTGTATCATACCAGGCTCTAGGTGCCTTTTTTAGTCCATATAGAGCCTTGAGTAACTTGTACACAAAATTTGGAAATTTTGGATCTTCAAAGCCAGGTGGCTGTTGCACATAAAATTCTTCCTCTAGCTCACCATTCAGAAAGGCACTTTTGACATCCATTTGATACACTTTGAAGTTTTAATGTGCAGCAAATGCTAAGAAAATTCTTATAGCTTCAAGTCTTGCAACTGGAGCAAAAGTTTCATCATAATCAATTCCTTCTTCTTGTGAGTAGCCTTTTGCAACTAACCTTGCTTTGTTTCTAGGAACTATACCATTTTCATCCATCTTGTTCCTGAACACCCATTTTGTTCCAATGATGCTTTTATTCTTTGGTGCAGGAACTAATTTCTAGACTTTGCTTCTTTCAAACTGATTCAATTCTTCCTGCATGGCAGATATCCAGTCAGGATCCAGAAGAGCCTCATCAATTTTCTTAGGTTCTACTTGAGACAGAAAACATGCATTTAGGCACTCATTAGCAGTTGCACTCCTGGTCCTCACACCAGCAGTAGGATCACCAATAATTACATCTCTAGTGTGACTCCTATCCCACTTCCTTGTATGAGTTTGTTGACTGGTGTCTTCATTATTTTCCTCATTGTTGGTATGACTGCTGGATTCTTCTTCTCTTTCTCCCCCTGAGTTTGTGCTCTCAAATTCAGGTGTTTGAGATGAGTTTCCATTTTCATGATTTTCCTGTTGAGTAGTCTCTTCATTTAATGTCTGATGTGCATCAACTTCAACTTCTCCATCAGAGTCACTATCAATGTTGAGGTTTTCAAATGCCAGGGCTTCAGCTTCATTATCATCGAGGCATTTCAAGCATGGAAATTTGTCATCATCAAAGATCACATCTGTGTTTTCCATAATCTTCTTTTGATCAGTCACATAAACTTTGTAGGCTGTTCTTTCCAGTGAATATCCCAGAAAAATTGCTTCAAAAACTCTTGAGTCAAATTTTCCCACATATTCAGAGTTGTCTTTCAAAATATAACACTTGCTTCCAAACACATGAAAATGCTTTACAGTAGGCTTTCTCGTAGACATGATTGAGTAAGGTGACTTTCCATGTGCCTTGTTAATGAGATATCTGTTCTGAGTGTAACAAGCAGTGTTAACAGCCTCTTCCCGGAAACTTGTTGGCAACTTGGCCTCTTGCAGCATTGTTCTGGCAACTTCAATCAAAGTTCTGTTCTTTCTCTCAACTACTCCATTTTGTTGAGGTGTCCTGGCAGCTGAGAATTCTTGAACAATGCCTTTGCCTTTGCAGAATTCACTTAATGTAACATTTCAGAATTCTGTTCCATTGTCACTTCTCAATCTTTTCACACAATTATAATCTTCAGCCTGCTTTTCTATCTTCTTGATGTGCTCAATTATGATGTGTGGAGTTTCATCTTTAGAGTACATGAACTCTGCCCAAGTGTATCTTGAGAAATCATCCACCATCACAAGTGCATATATGTTCCTTGAAATTGATAAAACATTCACAGGCCCAAATAAGTCCATGTGAATAAGTTGCAAGGGTGCATTGATTGAATTCACAGTTTTTGATTTGTGACTAGATCTTTTCATCTTTCCTTTCTAACAAGCTTCACAAACTTCAATTTGACCAAATTCCAGTTTGGGCATGTCTCTCATTAACTCATTTTTGACTAAGTTGTTATTTGCCTTGAAATTTAAGTGAGACAGCTTCTTATGCCATAGCTTGCTTTGTTCTTCTGATGCCTTGGTGTAGAAGCGGCAAATACCATCCTTATTTGTTGAGTCCAAATCTGTAACAAACAAGCTTCCTTTCCTTGCTCCTTTCAGAGCAACTTCACCAGTTTTCTTGCTGATAAAAGTGCATTCTTCTTTGTTGAATAAAACTTCAAACCCTTTATCTGCAAATTGGCTAACACTGAGAAGATTCACTTCAAGACCAGCTACTAGTGCTACATCATCAATGACAACATTTTCAGAAATAATCTTGCCATATCCCATTGTGAATCATTTGCTGTTGTCTCCAAAGGTCACCAATGGGCCAGCTTTCTCCTCTAACCGTGATAGCAGGGCCTTATCACCTGTCATATGTCTGGAGCATCCACTGTCAATGATCCATATGACTTTCTTCACTTTGCCCTGTGATTTAGATGATGATGATTCTCCTTACTCCAAAGCCATGAGTGCATAGTTTCCAAGTTCTTCCTCTTCATCAATTTCATAGTCATCCCAACTTTTACCTTCTGCAATATAAGCTTTGTTTTGCTGTTTCTTTAGAAGAGCTTCATACTTTGCTTCAAGTTCAAGATAAGCTTTATCTTTTGTTACCTTTTTGGGTTTCCTGCATTCTGTAGCAAAGTGACCCAGTTCATCACAATTGAAGCACCTTATCTTAGATCTGTCAACATATCCAGTTTTGTAGCCATTCTTGCTATCAGAATTGTACTTCCCTTTTTCCTTCCAGTTGCTGTCTTTGTTGAAAGACTACCCTTTATTCTTGAAGTATCTTGGCTTCTTTACTCTAAAATTAAAGAATTTCCTAGCTAAATAAGCCATTGACTGATCTAGCCCATCCAGTTCTTCAAGAGTATAGAACTCATCTTTTTCCAATTCCAGAATAAATTGTTCCTGTGAATCATTTGTTCTTTGCTCTCTTGCTGAGGCTACTGGAGTTTGAGATCTTGGTTCATCATTGGATGTTTAACTTTCATTTACAATTAAAGCACTTGAGCCATCCACAACATATACTTGACCAGATCTTGATGATTGTCTTTAAATCATCTCTAGTTTATATCTTTTGAAAATTTCATATAGAACTTTCAGTGTTATTCTGCTTAAGTCTCTCCCTTCCCTGATTGCTGAGATTCTCTGTTCCAAACGATCAGGGAGAATAAGAAGGAACTTTAGATTCACTTCTTCAGCTTCATAGTATTTGTCATGAAGTTGCAAGTCATTTATCAGCTTATTGAATCTTTCAAACACATCAGTAATGCTTTCCTTTGGCTTAGCCATGAACCCTCAAACAGTGAAATCAGTATTCTTTTTTGGTTTGACCTCACTTCTTCAGTTCCTTCACAAAGTATCTCAATCTTTTCCCATATTTGCTTGGCAGTGTCACAATTGACAATGTTGTTGTACATCACATTGTCAAGTGACTTAATCAATATTAATTGCAGGCTACTATCCAGGGAGACTTTCTTTTTTTCAGGATCAGTATACTCAGCAGGATCTTTTGGAGCATAAAGAGCTGGGATAATCCTGTGTCCATCTGTAGATTCCTCAATTCTAACAGTAGGAATGAAAGATCCATCCTTGAGGATCTGAATGTAGAGTGGATTGGCCATCTTGATGAACAACAACATTTTCTTTTTCCAAAGAGTGTAGTTAGCTTTGTCAAAGGTAGGAATTTTGATACTACTGATTTTCTGTGTATTCATTCTTCCAAGATCTTAAATCTGTTTACTTTCAGATTTGGCTCTGATACCACTTTTTAGGAAATGAATAACACACAGAGTGGGGGGGGGTGTGAATGTGTTTTACAGTTTTTAAGCTTTTCTTGAATTTTTATGGTTGAAAAAAGTAAATTGATTCCTGTAGTGAAATATGTTCTTGCAGAATTTAAACTTGCAGAAAAATAAAGAACACATATCTTCAAAACTCACTTAATTTTATATTAAAATTAAGACTGTTTTGCTACAAAATTTCTAGGCTCTTTGTTGATAAAGAGCATAGCTTCTTCTTGATAGTGTTACAAGAAATCTTATCTAAATTGTTACAACTGACCAAGGGACCAGTGTTAACATTATAACTCAGTTAACTGTTGGTTTACACAATGGATAATAAAACATGCTATTAGCTTTTTTAAACTGTCACTTGTCATTTCTATTTATAGAAAAGCAGATCTTCCATTTCTGGCTTAGCATATCTTTAGCATCCCGTGTTCACTTTAATCTTCCTCTGTCAGTTAATCTTTGTCATTGATCTTGCACACTCTTCAAGCTGATTTTTGTAGACTTGTCAATCCAGCTGTCGGATTGTTTGTTGATTGTTTATCTTGGATATTGAACTGATCTGCAACCTTGTACTTTGAGACTGTACATCGAGATCTCCAGTTTAGGTATATAGAACACTTGACATCTCGATAAGTATATAGGCTTATCGAGATCTCTAGCATTCCATATTTAGATTGACTTGTAGAGGTCTTCAGCTTGTCGAGATCTCTAGTCTTCACATCTACACTTTGACTTATCGATAAGTCTTAGTTCTCTAGTGGCTTCTTGACTTGTCGATATCTCAGAGTTCCTTAGTCAAATTCACCTTGTCAATATCTCAGAGTTCTCTAGTGAATTTTGACTTATCGATATCTCTGAGTTCTCTAGTAGAACTTTACTTATCGATAAATCAGAGTTCTCTACTGAATGTAGACTTGTCTATAACTCTGAGTTCTCTAGTGAAGGAATGACTTGTCGATATCTCCAATCTTCAGTTCTTCAATTTGGCTTGTCGATATCTTCCTGAGTTTTGTAGTAGCTATCCTGACTTCTCGATAAGCCATTCTGTAGCTCTCGAATGACTTTTTTATAACATTAAATCTGTGACTTGTAGAGATCTTAACTTAGAATATTTTTCTCCAAACAGATTTATTCAACTCCAAGCTTCTTCAAAATTCTTCTGAGGCATGATCTTCTTGATCTTCTTCCAGATAGAATCCTTAGGCTTGATACTATTTCAGGAAAAAGAATCCAGTCCGCTCCTTTGCATTTTTACAGACTTTAAGTGTTACAAGTACAAAATATAAATTAAGATAACAATACAACTTACTTAGGGTTGGCCCCAAATTTAACTGATTACCAAAAATAATAGTTCATTAATCTCCTCCTTAGATCAGATGTCCATCTGGCTTGCTTCATACTTTGATCAGAGACAGTAATGATATTGTTATCTCCAGTGATCTTTGACATCATCACTTATATATTACAATCTCCCCCAACTTGTTCATTATGGAATTATGCATAAGTTCTGATTGATGATGTCAAAACTCTGGCTAAATGCAGAATTCAATCTCCCCATCTGGTCTTCTTTTTGAGTTGCATTTAGATTTATTCTACTCTCCCCCTATGAATAATAGAATTTTATTATCTGGCAACATCCATCAGCTATTTTGGCATTTAGACATATTATCCCCCTTTTTGACATTATCTCCAGGTAGAAAGATCCAGCTAGATGTACATTGTTAAAGCTGCTGTCATTGTCCATTTAGAGCACTGTCTGCAGCTTCAAGCTTCAGTTAGATCTGTGGTGATAAGTTTATCAAGTAGAATGGGAGTTTTACTTAGATCTGTAGAAGAAGTCTGTCAGTAACAAAAGTCCTAAACTCTCTGTTCTTTTGAAGAAGTAGTCTCACTACTTTCTCACTGCACTAGTCTCATGACTTTTGAGAGTCAGAGTTTCCTGACAAGGATTACTAAATCCAGGCACTCATCTACCTCTCCTTTTTCCAGGAAGGATCGTGCCTCTCTTACTTTCTGTTTTTCTCTCAATCTTTTCTCTCATTCTCACATGAAAGGCTCAATTGCTATTTGACTTACAGAAATAAAAGGTGGTTGAGAAGAGTTGTTTGTGATCATATGATTAGGGGTAATCCATGTAGGTCTAACCATACTCATTTCATCAGAAAAATAAATACCATTTTGAGATTGTAAGATGAATGAATCATCAGAAACACCTGTGACTACGGTCACAGTTTGACTCACAAATTGCTCTGTGGTTTTGACAGTGTGTTGTTCCTCACTTGTAGTGGGAACCTCCAACTGAATTGGAGGGGACTTGACTGGGTTACTATCATGTACACCAGCCTCAAACCCTTGTGTGTCTTGCAACACACTGGCACATAAATGTGCTATACTTGCCCTTCTCATTACATTGTCATAGGCAATTGTACTTCTAGCTTTGACTGCTAAAGCAACTTTTGCTAGAGTTGTGAGGGGAGTTGTTCCTTTATGAGGAACTTCCAACTGAATTGGAGAAAATTTAGATAGCTCCCCCTCAGGAGTAAACACAGAGTACACTAAGATTTAGATTACATCAAGTAAATCATAATCCTAACTACTCTAGTTTTGGCTTCTTCTTCTCGGCCTCTATCCCCCTTTCCCGGTGCTGGTAAGCTCTGGACATGGAGTGTGCAAGAGAGATAATCCTCTTATTCAACTCCATAGTAGCAAGGCGTTGCTGCTCAGCCACCCTTGCACGTCTCTCCTACTCCAGAGAGACTTCTCGCTCAAAGAAAAGGAAGTTGATCTGATCGTCCCACGAGAGTTCATCAAAGACCTCTAGTGGAACATCAAAGGGGCTGCAAACAACCCCCTTGATATGGACACCAAGTCCGATAGGATCAGAGTAAACTTGGTCGTCAGCCAGATGATGAACTGGTTGATAAACTCCATTAAAAAGCCTGTAGAAGACTGGGGCATCCATTGGAGATAGAGATGAACAAGAGGTGAGTTTTGAAATTAGGATGTTTGTTGAGAATGAGAGTAGTGATGGATAAAGAAGAGTGAAGGGTTTGAATTTATAGAGGGAAAAAAGAAAGAAACCAAGAGACTCTTGAAATACCCGGTTAATAAGTGTAATAATCACACAAGCATACTTTACGAGAAACTAGACAGTTAGAAATGACAAGTTACTGTTCCCCATGCAAGTACTCAAGAATCTTAGTTCACTTTCTAGGATAACTATTACCCATGCAAATAAACAAGTACTCCCTACACAAAAAGTAATCCCTCCTATCAGCAAAATATTTCACTAGCTAACTCATCAAAACAAATACTGATAAGGAATTATTTTGAATAAATTTAAAACACATAATTAACATATAGTCAAATAAATTTAACTATTATCAGCATTCGTAAAACATCACATATAATGCACTAGTCTACTTACATTAGACGAACATATTCTATATTTAAAAAAAATTGCACAAAAGCACGTAAATGTGTCAATAATACTGAGTAATTATAGGCAAAGTATGTCAAAAGTATTTTGCCGAACATAATTTATGACTTAAATTATTTCAGTTTTTCATACTTTTTGCTTCTTTTGATCTGTTATTTATTAACTTCATATATTTAGAATATGAATTAATAAATATTCAGTTTGCTTAGAATTTTGAGAAATTCCAAGTTAAGAAAAATGTATTCGAGAAGTCTGGGTATTTATAGTAAAAGTAAATGACTTGTCGAGAACTCAAAAATAGACATTTGAAGTTATTTTATCGAGAAGTCATTTTGAGAAATGAAGTACATATCGAGAAGTCATTTTAAATTACTCTTTTAGAGAACTCAAACTTGATTATCGAGATGTCAAATAAATACCCAGTGTGTCCAAAAAGTGGACTGAATTAATTCCAACTATTATTTGAATAAATTCAAAATAAAATTAGAACAAATTTTCCAAAAGTATTTTACCAAAATAATTTATTAATTTGAATTATCTTAGTTCTGAGTTATTGATAAGTCAAAAAATTATACTTTTAGAGAACTCTGTGAATAAACACTACTAGAGAACTCTATAAGGACTTATCGATAAGTCACTTTTAAGCCTATCGAGAAGTCACTCGAGAAGTCAGTAAATTAACTTATCGAGAACTTACTCGAGAATTCCTAAAATGACTTGTCGAGAAGTCTATTTATACTCATCGAGAACTCAGTTCTCTATATACTTTTGGGGTTTTGTAATTCTGCCTTGTGTTAATTTTACATATTAAGAATGTAAATCAGCAACTGAGCAGTTTACTTAGAATTTGAAAAATTCCAAGTTAATTGAATTCAAAAACAAATATGCAGAGATTTCTGAAATATTCATAATTTATATTTCAGTTAATTTCCAATTCAATCAAATTGATTTTGATTTACTGGAGATTAATCTGCTGCAAAACATTAGCTGAGTTCTTGCCTTAGGATGAAGAGTTAAGCATTCCAATTTCATCTATAAGTCTAGTGAAAGTTGCTTCATCCAAAGGTTTAGTAAAAATGTCAGCTAATTGTTTTTCTGTTGGTACAAAAATGAGCTCAATGGTACCATTTGTAGCATGTTCTCTGATGAAATGATACCTTACATCAATGTTCTTTGTCCTATAATGATTAACTGGATTAGCTACTATAGATATAGCACTAGTATTGTCATACTTAATAGGAATTTTGTGTAACACTAGGCCATAATCCATTAGCTGATTTCTAATCCAAAGCACTTGAGCACAACAACTTCCTGCAGCTATGTATTCAGCTTCAGCTGTAGAAGTTGATACAAATTGTTGTTTCTTGCTATACCGAGATACAAGTCTTTGTCCCAGAAATTGACAGCTTTTACTTGTACTCTTTCTGTCAACCCTGCATCTAGCAAAATCTGCATTTGTGTAACCAACAGCTTCAAAACCAGTTCCATTAGGATACTATAATCCCAAGTTTGGAGTTCCCTTCAAGTATCTGAAAATCCTCTTTACCACCATCAAATGTGATTCTTTTGGATTGGCTTGAAATCTTGCACATAGACATGTGGCAAACATTATGTCTAGTCTACTTGCTGTTAGGTAAAGCAATGATCCAATCATCCCTCTATAGTTTGAGATATCTACACTCTTTCCCTTTTTATCTTAATTCAACTTTGTTGCAGTAGACATAGGTGTAGATGCAGGTGAACAATCAACCATTCCAAACTTTTTCAATAGATCCTTGACATATTTAGTTTGGCTGATGAAGATACCATCACTTCTTTGGCTGACTTGAAGTCCAAGGAAGTAGCTCAGTTCCCCCATCATACTCATTTCATATTCACTTTGCATAAGCTTGGAGAATCTTTGGCAAAACTTCTCATTAGTAGAACCAAAAATGATATCATCCACATAAATCTGAACTATGATCATATCTTTACCATATTTCTTGTAGAAGAGAGTCTTGTCTATGGTTCATCTAGTAAAACCATGCTTTAGTAGGATATCTGATAGTGTGTCATACCAGGCTCTAGGTGCATGTTTTAGTCATATAGAGCCTTGAGTAACTTGTACACAAAATTTGAAAATTTTGGATCTTCAAAGCCAGGTGGCTGGTGCACATAAACTTCTTCCTCTAGCTCACCATTCAGAAAGGCACTTTTGACATCCATTTGATACACTTTGAAGTTTGAATGTGCAATAAATGCTAAGAAAATTCTTATAGCTTCAAGTCTTACAACTGGAGCAAAAGTTTCATCATAATCAATTCCTTCTTCTTGTGAGTAGCTTTTTGCAACTAACCTTGCTTTGTTTCTAGTAACTATACCATTTTCATCCATCTTGTTCCTGAACACCCATTTTGTTCCAATGATGCTTCTATTCTTTGGTGCAGGAATTAATTTCCAGACTTTGCTTCTTTCAAACTGATTCAATTATTCCTGCATGGAAGATATCCAGTCGGGATCCTGAAGAGCCTCATCAATTTTCTTAGGTTCTACTTGAGATAGAAAACATGCATGTTTGCACTCATTAGCAGTTGCACTCCTAGTCCTCATACCAGCAGTAGGATCACCACTAATTGCATCTCTAGTGTGACTCATATCCCACTTCCTTGTATTTTCATTTTCATAAAATTGGGGGACTTTCAAATATTTTATATTCTCACATTTTGGAAAGATCGTAATTTTTGGAAAATTTTGGCATAACTATTTTATTTATTTGTTAATATTTATTTCCCATTAATTATTAGTTCTGGGCTAATTAATTCTATTGAATTGATTTTAGCTTTAAAAAAACGAAACAAAAAAATCCTAAAAACTACCCACGTACACCCCCTACTCTCTCTCAGCCTTATCTCGTATACTTTCCCCTATCCCCTCTATCTTTTTCCACAGTCACCCCCATGTCTCTCTTTGCTCTCTGCCTCCTGTGTATATTTATAAAATTTTAACCTTCAAAAATTTATTACTCACAAACCGTCCATCCAAATTTCAATTTATATAAATATAAATGATCAGCTCTTCGATTTTTACACATAGGTATATATATTGCAAGGTTTGAGAAGAAAATTTTCTGGACATATTTTCATTTTAATTAATTTTCGGCGCGTAAAAAAGGAGTTTAGCGATGTTGATTACTCTACATGGCGTTTCAGGGTGTGTATGTCTATGACTATTAATTTTGGGTTTTTTCTGGAAATATTTTCCGGACATCAGAAAATCTCTTGTGTTGATCATTATAGCATGTTAGTGTATATATATTTATTTCATAATTTTTAAAATTTGTTGGATAAGTCACTTTTGACTCGAATTTTTGGTTCAGGTGGTTGTCTTCTTCGTTTCTGGCATGTTTATACGTGCAGATATAAATTATTGTGTGTTTTAAATTTATTAATTTTATTATTGTATAGTTGGATGGTACTGTTTGGAATTAATTTTGAGGGGCTCTGATCCTAGAAAAAAGTCTATTTTACAAAGACGTTATTTCGATTGTTTTTGATAAAATATTTATTTTAATTTTAAATTATTGTCTTGATTAAATAATTTAGTAATTGTTTTAGTTGATTATTTATTTTAACCTTCAATTTAAATATTTTTAATAATCAATTAATATAATTATTTTTAATTATTTGTACTTAATTGCTTGAAAATAGACCGTTCATCCGTTTAATACGAAACGAACACGTCTAGACTCAGCAAAATATTCTCCTTCGATTAAAAATATTTTTGAGACATAAATCTTTTTGTATCGAAAGGTGACTTCTTTAATGATTCGTTTCTGAGTAGCGTGTTGACCGAAAGTCATATTTTGACCTGATTTTGATTTTAAATATACTGAGGCCTATCTTTTGATAATCTAAGTTACGTGTTGCATAAATTATTTGATTATGTGAATTATATATCTATGTGGTTCAAGATTTTTGTGTTTGTTTGTTATTCTTGTATGAAGGGTTATCGTATGGATAGAATAAAGAGTTTTAGACGAGCAGTTCGTCGAGTAATTATCGTGTAGACGATTAAAGTATTATCTTTCAATTTTAAATGTGGATCGCTCAAGACGATCAAGACAAGACGTGAGATCAAGATTAAAGTTGAATTGTATTATAAATCAAGTTTGTAACAACTGCAGAACCGGCAGATCAGAGAATTATTGAAATAAAAGTTGGTGATGTCATGAGGTGTCAGGATGAGATAATAGTGTTATTACGACCGTGCGTAACTGCTATTAACCAGAGGCAAGTTTTCGTACATTATTTTAATTCCAGAATAGTTTAATGCTTTACATATCAAACTGCTTAGTTATGATAATACAAGTATTACTCCTCTATTCTACTTTCAGAATAGTTACATGATTTATACATCTAAATGATTGATTCTAATTACACAAGTACTCTTCTCCTATTCTATATTTAGAATAGTAAGTGTTTTATGTATCCAAATGCTGGATCTATAAATGTTTAAGACTTTGAGTAAAATTATTTCGTTTTGAGATTATTCCTAACCATTTGAAATGGTGGAAGTGAGTTATTTAGGATGTCGCTTGGTTCGGCTCCTTTATTAAAATGTTTTTATTGATTGGATGGTTGCGTAAGAAGCCGTGACGGTGGTCCAGTATGAGCTATGTATTATACTTGATTATAATACTTTGACAGGCCAATGTATGCCTTGGGTGCCCCTTTATTTTGTTGGATATACTTCGACATATCGGTGTTGCTCTGCGGTTGATCACGGGTGGCAACACTCCATCGTTCGAGGATTTCAATCTAAATTACTAAATTGTTTTTGATAATGATATAATAATTGATTTATCAAGTGTTTATATTTTGGATAAAATGTGAGATGCAGTTTTGATTCAATTTATGATTGATGTTGATATTTAAATTTGTTTTAAATATCAAAAATTGATATTGATATATATGATTGATGTTGACTTCAGTATGAGATGTTGTGAGCATCAAAGTTAGTAATTCTATCTAATTTAGCGTTGACATCAAAATGAGCATTGATATCATGATTGGGGTTTCGGGTAAATGGATATAAGTTTATGATTCAGTTCATAATCACTGTTTCATATTACTATTTACGATATTCATGTAAACGATATTTTATGAGTTCTGATCTTAATGAGATTCAAATTATTGTTGAAGTATTTTGCTGAAATATATCAAAATTGTTTTGAATACAGTTGAGGAACCAATTATCGGATTCCTTAACAAATTTTCTGGTTCAGCAGTTATGTATATAATTTTTTTGCTCCATTGTAGATGTCAATTTTATAACTATAGGCCATTTAATAAGTTACACTGAACTTGCTGAGCATTTCTTTAGCTCATACTTTCCTGTTTTATATTTAACCTTCCAGAGAGAAGTAGACTAACGTTGTTTAGCCGAGTAATTTGAGAAAGGCATAGAAAGATACAATGACGAAGATGGTTGATCCAGGGTTTGCGGATCTAGAGTAAGTTATGTTATATAAAGTCGTGTTTATGTATATGATAGTTGTGTTATCGTATAGTTGAGTCTAGTATACTTCTTTTCAAAGTTATACTAGTGGGTTAAGTTTTGAGTTTGAGAATTGTTGAAAAGACTTTTAAATGAAAGAAATTTATTATGGAATTTGGAATTCTTATTTCTAGAATTATAACCTAAAAGATCTTGGTTTAGTTTGGGGTCGCAAATGTTATATTTCAGTTGATGAACTGTTGATGGTGATTGTTTATGATTCAACATGATGTTTTATTTTAATGTTTTATCGTGACGTCAAATCCTTTGATCCCCAATTTTAACCCCGCATCCCCAATGAGGACATCCGTTAAATACATGAGGAGGCCTTCAATCATCAGGCATACCCCTGGAGGCCTTCAAACTTTTCACGGACATCCCCTCCTTAAACGACTTAACGAGGGAATTCCTCAAAGAGTACCTACACCAAATATGTTAGTGAAAATAATCTTCATTGCTCTCTCCATATTTGTCGTGTCCTGCGGTTATCTTTGCATTTCATGTCCAAGGTGAGGACAATCCAAACTATCCAAATGAATCCAAAACCATGCATCTCCCCAGGTTAGAACGCGTACTCACCTCATGGAATGCACACACTTCTCCTTGTATTGTAATTTTTTATCCACATAACTCATATTACTCATTTCACCCAATGAGGACACTTGCTACCCCTAGGACACGTCTTCTCCTCATGCATTGCAGTCTAAGACCTAATTCTTCATCCTTTTACCTCAATTTAACTTCAATTGACCCGTTTTTCACCCGAGATGATGCATTGCCAAATTTTGGCTACAACAATGTGAATGCAGAGTATATTAAAACTAAATCAATTCCACCAATAAAAATAAAATTTATAAAAGTTTGTGTTTATTATATATTCATGAACAAAATCCCACTTTTCTAATAATAAAATATAATCATTTTACCATTTGCCTTCCTTTTTTCGTATCCATTAATTATTAGTCTAATTGAATAACAAATGACTCGTGTGCTTGAGATTTTCACGAAGTCTTATAACAAATTATCGATGGATTAAATGTATTCAATTAATATGGATTTACAGTTAAGATAGAAATCCTAATTACAGTCATAAAAATGTCATCTATTAAGTAGCTACAAAATAAAAATAAAACTTAAATCTAAATGATTGTTACAATTATGTAAGTCATAACACATTTGTTTTATTTTTTAAACGTATTTAGAATAATAACATTTATTATTAATTAAACTTAAAATTTATATTATGATCAATAATATTTAGAAACAATAAATTATATAAAACCGATCACTGTTATCCATTTTCAATCGACTGGTATATAAAGCAATTATTAACTTGATAATTAATGATTTATCATAAAATTTTATCCATTAATCTAATTCGTTATATCAAAAATAATTATAACAATTAACTGAAATCGAGAATATATCTCGTTAAAAATAATCATGAATCAATCAGTAAAAATAGTAAATTTTTTTAAGATAGACATATAATAAACACATCCACGAGCTAGAAAGACTAGTTGCACATGTCTCAAAAAAATTAGGGAAAATAAATTGATAAGTCCATGAACTATTCCGGTTTTATTCGATAGGTCCCTGAATAAAAGATTCCGCAAACCAGATCCTTAAACGTTTCTAATTGTTTGAATCGAGTCCTTCCGTTAAGTAGAATCTGACAAACATCGAAATCTATCAGAATCGAGCTGATGTGGCAGTCCTTTTTTGACATGTCATCAGCTTATTTGTACATGAAGAGAGAGAGAGAGTTAAAAAATGAAAATAAATCAGAAAATAAATCAAAAAAGAGCTGTTAACAAAGTTTAAATACATATATAAAACACAACTATCTCTATATGTTGGATTAGGGTTCATAACATAAATTGGGGAAAAAGATTTGACAGGTCGACTAAGATGAAATCAAGCGGAAGTAGCAGCACAATGAAGTCGAGGCTGGTTTCGAACGCACCATTTGTTTGCAATTGCGGATTTGAATGTCCGCTTTGGACGTCTCAAAAACCAAATAGTCGAGGGCGCAGGTTTTTCGGTGTCCACCTTACAAGGATAAAGACAAGTATTGTGGTTTTTTACAGTGGTATGATGAAGATAATTCTATCAAAACCTCCAAATCTGGTGATAATTCAGTTCTGGAATTACAAAGTGAAAACTTTGTAAATATGAAGATGGCTATGTTGGAAGCCAAAATTGGAGAAATTGAAGCTGTCAAGAAATGGAGGTAGGAGAAGTGAAAGCCCAGTTAAAAATAAAGAACTTACATATTAAAAAACTTGAGTTTCAATTGGCATTGATGAAATTTTTCATTTTTTTGATTCTATGTGGATTTGTAATTAGTCTAATCAAATGAGTTTGTAATGATATGCTTAACTGAAATTTAAAGTTTATGGTTTTGAATGGATTTGTAATGCCTTTTATAATGATAAGCTTAACTGAATTTTTTCATTTTTTGATCCTATATGGATTTGTAACCTTCTTGTTAGGTCACACACACTGTAGAGGGGGTGAATACAGTGTAAAGTACAATCAAATCGAACTTTAATATCTCAAATAACAGAAAACAAACTTTATTGAAACAATAAACTCTGTTACAGTATGGAACTGTTACCTCTCAGTGATGAACAAATATCACGAGAGCTGCTAGGGTTACAATGAATAATCTTATCGAATATGATAACACTTGTAGTGTAAACCCTATGTTTGTGTTTATATACTACACAGTTACAAGATAATCACTAATTGATATGGAATATAATTCTGCTTCCTAAAATATATCAATCAAATATCTTTTCTTCCAAGTATTCTATTCTTCATAGAATTCCTTCTTCATGCATATCTATTCTTATGTTTATCTCGATCTTCTTTCCTTTAATCAGCTACTGTCCTTATCTGAACATCCTTCAGCACTTAAGTTCTGATATCCATCTTCTGATGATTATCTCCTGATAATATAAGTACTGATATCTTTAAGTCCTGACTTTCAGTAAGTACTGATTTATCCTGTTTAAGTAAGATCTGAAAACTAAACATAAATCATATTAGTCATGACATTATCAAATATATCTAATAATCTCCCCCAACTTGTAAATTAGCATAATATACAAGTTTAACAGATATTTGATGATGTCAAAAACATTAAGTACAAATGCATGAGAATTAGACTAGATAACTACAACTTACAGTCCTTAAAGCTTTACCAATATTTAACTTCTGATAACAGCTTCAGTCTGTACAAATATCAGAATTTAAGCAGTTGTAGATCTTGACTTGGCTTCATCTTCTGATCTCTCTGATGTCAGGAGTTGTTCTGAGATAGTTCTTCAACAAACATCTCTCAGTATATCTAAGTTCATCAATCATCCTCCTTTTAGCATCTTTAAGCTCTGCATTATCTTCACCAATTTGAAAGATTGCAGCCCTGAGATCATTAATCTTTGCTTTTCTTATATCCTGATCCAGTCTGATCAAATAAGCTTTATCAGACTCAAGATTGAATTCCACAGCCCTGTAACCCAGAAAGGTAGTTATAATTTTAGCAGTGTTGGGCTTCATTTCAACTATATCACCCTTGTGATCTCTGTACTTTAGAATATATGTGCTGTCAGACTTAACAAAATAAAGCCTTTTATGTCTCTGAATCTGATCCTTCAAATAGTTTGCAGCACTTCCTGTCAATCTGTCATCCACATGAAGTAAGAATAGTACATGCTCCAATTCTTCAAAATACTTCAATGGAATGGCATTTTGCCTTATATGATAAACCCTACCATCTGTCATGAAGTACAACAAGATGTGTTCTTTCAAGTAGGTATGGTAAACCATTTGTACAGATTCCAGTTGATTCAATCTCTCAGGAGTTGCTCCAATACCTGGTTCACTCAAGGAAGTTGGATCATTGGTAGTGTTCTGTATTCTTCTTTCATCAGCACTTCCCAATCCAATTTTATCTCTTGCTTCCTTTCCAGTAACTACTCTTGCTTTAAAACCACTTACAGCAGTCTTCAAAGGTTGAGTTTGTTTTGCTTTAGTGAATCCTGGTAGGAGTGTCTTTGGTCTAACTTCTGATATCAAGTTAACTTGAGCTATGTCAGAGGTTACTTGCTTCTTCGAAATATCAGAACTTTTTGTCTCTTGACTCTGAACAACTTGAGCCATGTCAGAGGTTGTTTTAAGAACTTTTCTTGAAGTCAGAGCAAGATCATCCTTTTCATCAGTGATTTCTTCATTCTCAGGAGGCACATAAACCTTGATAGGTTCACCAACCTTTTCTTTACCCTTGGATCTTGGATCTATCTGCGGTTGTGATTTAGCCAATGTTGCTTCAGTATTTGTCCTTTCTTTTATCACAATGCCTTTGAGTTTTGGAAGTGTCTTTTCACCAGAAGCTTCAGATTTAGATGTGACTTTCTATGATTTAAGTATGGCTTCTTCTTCCATTAAACTCTCCAAGTCCATTCCTGGATTTTCCTGAAGAAATAACTGTCTTGACATTTCTTCATCAAGATCTAAAAGTTTATCAGAACTTATCCTTTTACCAGTAGCAGAACTAATTCTTTTCTCAGTATCAGAACTTGTCTTGTGACTTGTGATTTCAGCTTTTCTTGATGAGAAACCTCTACCTTGACTATGACCTCTACCCATTCCAGAGTTTCCTTGATCATCCTTTTCATCATCCTTCCCTTTCAGTGTCTTGTCAGTAGTCTTGCATTTGGACTTAATTACTTTCTCCCCCTTTTTGGCATCAACAGGTAGTTGAAGAGAGACATGCAATTCCACTGAGGCTTGGATTTCAGTAAGTTGAGATTGCTGAGAAGCTTGATTTTTCAGAATATCATCATTCTGAGCTTGTTGTTTCTCTTGAGTCTTCTCAATATAAGCAATCCTGTCAAAGGTAGGTTGGAAGAACTTTTTCTTGTCAATTTTCTGAATTTGGTCCTGTTTAATAAATTCTTCCTGAATCTTGTGTAGCTCTGCATGAGTAGTTGAATGAAGACCTTGTAGATGTTTAGTACTCAATGCAGTGACTCTAAGCTGGGTTTTGAAATCATCAGAATTTAACATTTCATCAGCTTTTGTCAAGTGCTCAGTAAGATGCTTTGCATTTGGAACACAGGAAACTGAGTTCCATTTCTTAGTCCACTCCTGTCCTGCAGGAGTTTCACTCCAAGGCACTGGTGCTTCTCTGGTAACAAACTTCTTAACAAGTTCAGATTTAAGAATAGTTTGTTGAGGAGTATGTCCGGAAGGACCTGCTTCATTAGCATCTATATTTGGAGCAGCATCACCAGTATCTCCAGCATTTACAGCATCAGAACTTATAGAATCAGTATCTTCTGATAAAACAACAGTGTAAGTAGCAATGGAGGCTTCAGCATCCTCTAATTGCTGATCTGGTTCTAAGTTCTGATCAACAGCCATATCCTGATGCTCACCTATATTCAGATCATCAGCATCTAGATGCAGAGAAGATGTAGAAGAGAAGTTTGGATTTTGAGCAGCATCAGTAACAGGTGTTGATGATGGATTAGTTGCTGTTGGAGCTTCTAAGAGAATTACTTCAGGCACAACCAGGTTCTGAACATCAATTTCAGTACTTGTGCCTGGAACAACAGGAGATACAGACGTTCGAACAGGAGACACAGATGGTGTGTTGGCCTTGTCAGGAACAGCTTCCTGAGATGGAGTTGATGAAGAAGAAGTGACTTTAGCAAATTCCTTTTCTTGTGAGATTAGAGATTCCTGATCTCCTTCCTTAGCTGCAACTTCTTCATCATCTGAAACTGGCCTTTTTGCCCTCTGTTTCTTGTATCTCTTTGTAGATATGGATTCCTTGGGAGTGTCAGGAACAGTCATTCTTCTAAGCCTCTTGAGAAGCCTAGATCCCCCAAGTCCAGAATCCTTCTGAGAAGTCACTTTCTCAGCTTCTTTGATAACAGGTTCTGATGTAGAAACATGTTCCTCACTGTCAGACTCATCTCTCAAAGCAATCCTCCTTCTCTTTTGAGGTGTGTGAGGAACAGTCTTTGTCCTCTTAGGCTTGGAAGATGAAGGCTTCACAGTAGGAGCTGAGGATGAGGGTTGAACTGTCTGTGAAGTGGAGAGATAGGATTTAATATATTGCCTGAGGGTTGGTTGAGTAGTATGAGTGGTATGTTCTGATGGTTGTTGTGGTGTTTGGGAGGTGGTTGTTGGTTGGACATCAGGATAAACAGATCTATAGGAATCAGGATCAGCATTTACTAAGATCTATTTTACAGACTGAGGAATCTGTAAAGGTCTAACCACAGGTTTCTTAGTGTCAGCATTTACCAGGTCATTAAAGTAACGTTTTGCAACTTTGAAAGGTGGAGTTAAGATACTGGTTAGTCGAGGTTCATCAGTACAAAAAGTATATATAAGTTGACAGAATCTAGCAAAGTAAACAACATTCATATCCTCTGTCATCCTATCCCCAATAAAACCTATTATAGCAGTTGCAAAATCAAAATGAGTTTGGTTTATAATGGCATACCCGATGTGCTGACTCATTATGGGGATGGCATCAAAATTCGAACACTTGTTCCCAAAAGCTTTAGTGATGCAGTCGAAGAAGAAACTCCATTCCCTTCTGATATGAGCCCGTTTCAACTGCCCAAGCTTTGCCAAACTCTGTTCATACCCCAAACTGGCCATTAACTCCTGAAGAGCTGATTCCTCTGGAATTGAAAAAGTACATCCTTCTGGGAGATGTAGAGCCTTGCGTATTGTACCAGGAGTGACTGCATATGAAGAATCACCCGCTTCGAAAACAATACTAAGAGTACCATTTGGACCACCATTATCAAAGTTTCCAGTCCTCCAAAGTGTCAGAACTTGTTGGCTTGAGAATACGGAAGATTGGGTCAATGCATACCCGATTTCACTGTGTGCAAGAAGATCTTGCACAAAATGCAATTCAGACGGAGCTTCAGCATTATCAAGAATTGCAGCATAGTTGTTTGGAACAAATTTAGCTCCATCAATGATTAAATCCTTAGGTGCCATGAAATTAATCGAGATTTATAAGTGCCTGTTAGGTGTTTGATAGAATGTCTATATGAAAAACCAACGTTAGAAGAAGAAAGAGAGTAAAAGCAAATAGAGAGTAAAAGTATGAAAGGAAATAAAAGATTAAAAAATCCTCACTCTGTCTTACTTATACTTTTGAAAAAAAATGTAACCGTTGGACACCTGTCAGACATGCAGTAAAAATGAATAGTTAATGGGCACGAGAAAACAGTAATCATTACTTACCCACTTGCAGTTTTTCAAGAAAAAACCGTTCCACTTACCAAGTTATTCCATTAATCAAGGTGAAACAGTTTTAATTCAAAATTGAAACTGTTCCCACTTATTTAATTATTTTTCACTGCAACATCAATATTCTGAAAAAAAATCGAGTGAAAATGACCATAATAAATTGGACGAACAAGTACTGATAAAATAAAATCAGAACTTAAGTTAAAATAAAATTTATATGGTCATCAGAATATGAATATGTATCAGGATTTATCAATGCATTACAAAATATCTCAGAGACAAGATCTTGAAACAAAAACAAATTTCATTAATATATCAAGAGAATAAATTCATGAAATTTAAATTACATCAGAACTTGTACAAGATTTCCCTAAGCTGCTAAACCTAACGTCAACAGCCTTTTTCCTAGCTCAAGAAGCAGGGCAAGGCTGATGATGAAGAAAAATAGGAAGAAGAAAATAAATCATTTCTTCTTCCTACTCTCGACAAACAGAATAGCGAGTCGAATGATTCGCTCTTGCTGGCGGAGAGCTTCCAGCCTTTCCTCCTCCAATCGCTCCAGATGGCGATGGTAGTCCATGTAGAAGAACAGGAGGTGGGTGAGTACCTCCTGGGGAACGGAGTCCCATATCTCATCAGGAATGGCAGTAACGTGCCATTCCTGCTGCCAATCGGCACAGCTCAGCTCCATGTTGAATGTTTCGTAGTTCAAAAACATATTGTAATTGACCATGGTGTTTTTGATATAAAGATTATGAAGGTGAGTTTGTGATAAAAGAATTGATGGGAAGGCTGATGTGAAGTGGTTGCTTATATAGGCAAGTGAATGCCAGGAGACGCAAAGAAACTTAATGCTGACAGGTAGAATTAATTCTACCTCGTCTCCCCAGACTTGAAAAAAGAAAAATATTCATTGGAAAGAGAAAACATGGTTTAATGCGCACAAGAAGCAAGTAAAAGTTGACTGTTCATGTACGAGTACCACTATCCCTAACTATAGTGACTATTAATCTTCCACTTCAACATTATTCTGGTTTAAACTGAGACTGTTGTCAAATTTTATCCAAAAATAAGTCAAGTAAAGAATCAGACTGTAATATCAAAACTTAGACTTATATCAGAACTTAACAGTCATCAGAACATAATTTCTTAACTCGAAAAAGGAATGCCTATTTTAGTAAGTCCTCACACAAATTCGGATTTATATTCTTCAGAACTTAATCATCAGAACATGCAATCAGAACTTGTCCTCAGAATTTGTGCAATATGACACAATGACTGTTCATCTAAAATAACATAGATCCCCACAGTGATTTTCATCACTCATATGGAGTGGTTAGTGTGTGCATTAAGCTAAATATCATACAAAGAGTAAAGTCTGATTCACTTCAGTACATCTTAGAAATAAGGCATAACTAAAACTTTACTAAAAACCTGTCATTATTCTGAAACCTACTATTAAATGAGTTCATGCTTGAGTCCACCTCAACTATTTTATGCTAATTTTGTGCATCTTTTTAAATTCTATTTTATAGTGGCTTCTCAGTGTAAGTGAGTCACGACTGCTTATCAGAATTTATGCTATTATCAGAGTATTTCTCCAGTAATTATAGAGTGTGAAAAGTCACCAAGAAAATATTTTATTTGCTTTTCTGATGCATATTACTTAATACCAGCAATGCACTTGGGTCTTCCCTTCCACATTTTTACTCTAGATCTCAAAGGAGTACCTGATTTTTAATCCTTGTTTCTCTTTCTTTTTCTTTTGATAAGTGAGGTTTATCAGCACTTAGTACATTCAACAGATTTACTAGCATCTAGACTTAACAGATGAGTAGCATTATTCTAGTTTGTGACTTAGTAATAAGATAGACAAAGTAAATTCAACTAAGCTCAATATCAGAATTTTCTTGTGTTAATAGATTTCCACAGAAATAATTACTTCTTACATCGGATCCCTTGTTTATTGAAGACTACTAGGTCAGCATCTAGCACAGTTATCCTCAAAGGATTGAATAGTTACCTAAACAGACATATCACTATCAGAGTTTAAAAACATTGATCAGACAACAGTCAGTACTTAAACATATTTTTCAATTAAGCACAGAATACACAAAGAGATTAAATTCTGTAAATATTGATCATAAAGTCTGATGCAACAGAACAAAACTAAGCAGATTTAGAGAAAGAACCTGAAACCATTCCAAGTTCATTTACCAATCTTGTAAAAGTAGCCTCACACAATGGTTTTGTGAAGATATCTGCTAGTTGTTGATCTGTTGGAACAAAGTGCAATTCCACTGTACCTTCATCTACATGTTCCCTGATGAAGTGGTACCTGATGCTGATGTGCTTTGTCATAGAGTGTTGAACTGGATTACCTGTCATAGTAATAGCACTTTGATTATCACAGTAAATAGGAATTTTGAAATATGTTAACCCATAATCCAGTAACTGATTCTTCATCCAAAGAATCTGTGCACAACAGCTTCCTGCAGCAATATATTTTGCTTTTGCAGTTGATGTGGAAATTGACTTTTGTTTCTTGCTAAACCAAGAAACCAATCTGCCTCCAAGAAATTGGCAGCTTCCACTTGTGCTTTTCCTGTCAATTTTGCAACCTGCAAAATCTGCATCTGAGTAACCTATTAGTTTAAAATCTGATTCTCTGGGATACCACAATCCCAGATCAGCTGTTCCCTTAAGATACTTGAAAATTCTTTTCACAGCTGTTAAGTGAGGTTCACTTGGATCTGCTTAAAATCTTGCACAAAGACAGGTAGCATACATGATATCAGGTCTACTAGCAGTTATATAGAGTAGAGAGCCAATCATACCTCTGTAATCAGTAATATCTACTGATTTACCAGTATCCTTATCCAGTTTTGTTGCAGTGGCCATGGGAGTGGATGCACTTGAACAATGTTGCATTTCAAATTTCTTCAGCAAGTTTCTGGTGTACTTAGTTTGACAAATAAAAGTGCCTTCTTCATTCTGCTTGACTTGAAGGCCCAGAAAATAGCTAAGCTCCCCCATCATACTCATCTGATACCTTGACTGCATCAGTTTGGCAAACTTCTTGCAAAGTCTGTCATTTGTAGACCCAAAAATGATATCATCAACATAAATCTGGACCAGAAGTAAGTCCTTTCCATGGTTGAGGTAGAACAGTGTTTTGTCTATAGTTCCTCTGTTAAATCCACTTTCCAGAAGAAACTGAGCTAAAGTCTCATACCATGCTCTAGGAGCTTGCTTAAGTCCATAAAGTGCTTTATCAAGCCTGTAGACATAATCTGGATGTTTGGAATCTACAAAGCCTGGAGGTTGTTCAACATATACTTCCTCCTCCAATTCTCCATTGAGAAAAGCACTTTTCACATCCATTTGAAAGATAGTAAACTTTTTGTGAGCAGCATAAGCCAAAAATATCCTTATGGCTTCTAACCTAGCAACTGGTGCAAATGTTTCATCATAATCAATTCCCTCATGTTAAGAATATCATTTTGCAACCAGCCTTGCCTTATTCCTTGTAATTATGCCATCACTGTCAGTTTTGTTTCTGAATACCCACTTTGTACCAACAACAGATCTATTCTTTGGTCTTGGCACTAGGGTCCAGACTTTGTTTCTTTCAAATTCATTTAACTCTTCATGCATTGCTTGCACCCAATCAGCATCTTGAAGAGCTTCTTCCACTTTCTTGGGCTCAGTCTGAGAGAGAAAAGAATTGTAAAGACATTCGTTTGAAGTACCTGTTCTAGTTCTGACACCTGCATCAGGATTTCCAATTATCAAATCAGGTGTATGTGATTTAGTCCACTTCCTTGCAGATGGAAGGTTTTCTCTAGAACTGGATGCTCCCCCATGATCCATGCTGTCTTCATTTTCATTTTCTGATGCTCCCCCTGAAACTATGCTCTCTGAGTTGGATTCTTCAGAATTTCGATTTTCAGAACTATTAGAACTTGGCTTATCAGAACTTGACGGATCAGAACTTGAAGAGCCAGATGTATGTTCTAATGCTTCTTGAGATGTGATATGTTCTTGAGTATGCTCCCCCTACATAGGTGCATCTTCCTTTGGCGTATTTACCGCAGTTTCAATAACATCAGAGTTTAATCCATCAGAGTTTACAGTATCAGGACTTAGACTGTCAGGATTTTCAGTATCAGAATTTGAGTCTTCATTTTCAAATCTCAGCTGATCATGATCAATAAAATCTTCAAGACCAGTAATCTTCTTGTCATCAAAAGAGACATTGATAGATTCTATGACCACTCTTGTTCTCAAATTATAGACTCTGAAGGCTATTGTGGAAAGTGGATATCCAACAAAGATTCCTTCATCAGCTTTTAGATCAAATTTGGATAGCTGTTCAGGATGAGTCTTGAGAACAAAACACTTGCATCCAAATACATGAAAGTACTTCAGATTTGGCTTCTTTTTCTTCACCATCTCATATGGTGTTTTTCCTTTCTTGTTAATGAGTGTCGTATTTTGAGTAAAACAAGCAGTCTGCACAGCTTCAGCCCAGAAATAGGTTGGAAGCTTTGCTTCTTCAAGCATTGTACGTGCAGCTTCAATGAGAGTTCTATTCTTCCTTTCAACAACTCCATTTTGCTGTGGAGTTCTAGGAGCAGAAAATTCCTGCTTAATTCCATGGTTTTTACAGAACTCTTCCATTATCAAATTCTTGAACTCAGTGCCATTATCACTCCTTATGGTTTTCACAGAATCTTTGATCCAATTTATCCAGATGTATGAGATGATCAATCAAGATAGATGCAGTTTCACTTTTTGTGTGCAAGAAATACACCCATGTGTATCTGGTGAACTCATCCACTATGACCAACGCATATTTCTTCTTTGCAATATACATGACATTCACTGGACCAAATAGATCAACATGTAGTAGATGATAAGGCTCAAGAATTGATGATTCAGTCTTGCTCTTGAATGAAGATTTTCTTTGTTTGGCCTTCTGACAAGAATCACAAAGGCCATCAGGAGCAAATACTGACTTTGGCAGTCCTCTCACAAGATCTTTCTTGACTAGTTCATTTATATTGTTGAAATTTAAATGAGAGAGTTTCTTGTGCCAATTCCAGCTTTCTTCAATTGATGCTCTACTCATCAGACAGATTGTAAAACCATACGTACTTATTGAAAGCTTAGCTTCATAAATGTTACCACGCATGTATCCTTTCAGAACAACTTTGCCTTTAGATTTACTTACAACTTCACAGTGTTCTTCAAAGAAATCAACATGATAACCTCTGTCACAAATTTGACTTATACTCAACAGATTGTGTTTAAGTCCTGAGACCAGAGCTACTTCTTTAATGATGACATTCCCAAGATTGATATTGCCATATCCCAATGTTTTTCCAATGTTACCATCTCCATAAGAAACACTTGGGCCGGCTTTCTCCATAAAGTCTGATAGCAGGGCCTTATTCCCAGTCATATGTCCTGAACATCCACTGTCCAGAACTAGAATATTTTTCCTGTTGCCCTTTATTTCAGCAGCTTCAGAAATGCTCTCAGCACTTTCTTTATCAGCATTTGCCATTAAAGCATAGTTCTCCTCACTTTCAGAGTCTGAGGTGTCTGTCCAGCTTTTCTTCTTTGTGACAAGAGCCTTGCCTTTGTCACCCTTCACTTTCTTGCAATCAGGGGATATGTGGCCTTTCTCACCACAGTTATAGCATTTGACATTGGTATAATCTCCTCTATCAGACTTTCCTCCTCTGCCCTCAGATCTTCTGAAATTCTTCTTATCAGAACTTGTGCCTTTCCTGGAAAACTTTTTTCCCTTCCTGAACTTCCTGTATGCAATCTTTGTGATCCCTTTCACCATAAGAGCACACAGCTTCATCATCTCCTCATCAGCATCAGTCTCAGGCAAGCTTTCAGAATCTGAGTCATCATCACTTTCAGAACTTGATGACTCAGTATCAAACTTTGAGAAAAGAGCTTTACCCTTGTCTTTCCTTGAGGTAGCTGCCTTGGGGGATTCTTCTTCAGCCTTAAGAGCAACTATCCTTGACTTTCCTCATTTCCTCTTGCTTCTTTGTTCCATCTCAAGTTCATGAGTCTTGAGCATTCCATAAATTTCATCAAGAGTTGTTTCATCAAGATTGTAGTTGTCTCTTATTATTGTTGCCTTCAAATCCAGCATTCAGGAAGAGCTAACAGGAATTTAAGGTTTGAATCTTCAAGATCATACTCCTTATCAACCAATGACAAATCATTCAAGAGTTTGACAAATCTATCATATAAATCAGTCAATGACTCATTTGCCTTTGAGTCAAAATGTTCATACTCTTGAGTGAGTATTGTCTTCATGTTCTTCTTAATTGTATCAGTTCCCTGACACCTTGTTTCCAGAGCATCCCATATCTCTTTAGCAGTCTTGCAGTTAATTACCCTGTTTGACATTACATTATCAATGGCACTATGCAGTAAGTGTCGTACCTTAGCATCCTTAGCAATTGATGCGATATCTTCAGCAGTATAATCACTCTTCTCCTTTGGTACGGTCTTTGCTGCTTCACCTGCAACTGCAACTGCGAGCTTGGTTGGTTTGTGAGGCCCTTCCTTGATTCTATCAAGATATTCTGGATCTGTTGCTTCCAGGAACATGGTCATCCTTACCTTCCATATGGGATATTCAGATGGTCTCAGTATGGGAACTCTGATGGTCTCATACCGACTTTGAATTTGTGTCTTTGGTGGTTCTTCAGTTTTGGTAGGCTTAGTTGGAGTTTCTGTGTCAGACATGATTGTGTTTGGATCTTAAACTGTATGTGCGTTAACAGATAGGCTCTGATACCACTTGTTAGGTCACATACACTGTAAAGGGGGTGAATACAATGTAAAGTACAATCAAATCAAACTTTAATATCTCAAGTAACAGAAAACAAACTTTATTGAAATAATAAACTCTGTTACAGTATGGAACTGTTACCTCTCAGTGATGAACAAATATCACGAGAGCTGCTAGGGTTACAATGAATAATCTTATTGAATATGATAACACTTGTAGTGTAAACCCTATGTCTGTGTTTATATACTACACAGTTACAAGATAATCACTAATTGATATGGAATATAATTCTGCTTCCTAAAATATATCAATCAGATATCTTTTCTTCCAAGTATTCTATTCTTCATAGAATTCCTTCTTCATGCATATCTATTCTTATGTTTATCTCGATGTTCTTTCCTTTAATCAGCTACTGTCCTTATCTGAACATCCTTCAGCACTTAAGTTCTGATATCCATCTTCTGATGATTATCTCCTGATAATATAAGTACTGATATCCTTTAGTCCTGACTTTCAGTAAGTACTGATTTATCCTGTTTAAGTAAGATCTGAAAACTAAACATAAATCATATTAGTCATGACATTATCAAATATATCTAACACTTCTTATGCATCAAATTGAATTAAAACTGAAATGAAAGAATTGAAACATAAATAAACATGAAAGTGATGATTGCATTACTTGTACAAAACAGATCATTCATACATTCAAGATGTGTTCCTCACACCTAGATTGCAGCACTCAGATTACACAAACATAGTTGAAAGTAAACCAAAAGTTGTGTGCAAACAATACTAGAGACTGAAATTAGCTCATGGCTGACTGGAACTCTGCATAATTTTTGACTCATGTTGAAAGTCTTCAAGGATGGGATTGGTGTTTGTGAATTTGACACTAGAGTAGTTGGAGGTGGTGGTTTAGGACCTTGAACTGGTGCCTTTGGAGCTGGTGTTGGATTTGAACTTGAAACTTTAATAGTAGAGCCACCAACAGTTGAGAAGTATGTATTCTCATCTCTAGCACTTGTGTATACACCAACACCATCTGGTTGTACGTTTGGGGGTGGTTCCACAACCTGCACATTTCTTGCCTTTGCTGGCCTTCCCCTTTTTCTCTTTGGTTGTTATTGACCTTCAGCTGATGCCTGGCCTTCATTTGTAGATTTAGATTTTGACTTGTTTCTCTTTTAGCCCTCTACAAGACATGAATAACAGTTAAAAGAAAACTTACAAGTTAACTTCAAAAAAAATACACCAAACTTATATTAGATATTGCTTGTGTCTTTACTGCATCACTCTATGCTTTCTTAGCTTCAGCTATAGCTATCTGTATCTCAGAAATCTCCTCAGCAGTTGCTTTACAAGTTGTTTTATTATGAACGGTCTTCAAACACTAACTACACTGCATCAACACTCCTTTTTCCCAATTTTTGTCCTTCTCCCTCCTCACCTTGTTCTCTCCTTCTATGTTTTTTGGCTTCCCAAGCATCCTTCTTGCTTTTGGTGGCTTGATGTCAGGAAATCCAGTTTTTGGCCAATAAAGTACACCCTTCATAGGTTTGAGCATATGTGAATATGCTTGAATATACTTTAATTGTTGTACCAGGATTTGATGTCATAAGTTCAACATCATAGTCATATAACCTCATGGATTTCTTAGCAATCTCTCCCTCTACCTCAGATAATGTTTTTTTCTTGGCTTTCCAACAATTTTTTTTTCTAGTTACTAGACCATGCATCTCATGCACATGTTGCTGAATTTCTCTGAGTCTCCATTTTGAATTTGCTCTAACCTTATTTCCAATATTTCTGACTAACCAATCTGCTTTCACCAGTTGATGCTTGTACACAAGGATACAACTATGTTCTTTATTGTAAGATTTTACTTGAAAAGCACCCGTCTCATCAATTTTACTTGCAAACAAATAGCATGGACAATTTTCCCTATACTTTGCTTGTAACCTTTGCAAGTCATTCTTTTTAAACCATATTTCCTTCTTCTGTTCATCTATGTAATCAAGAGTATTGCATTCCTTCAAGTCTTGACATGTGTAAACATCAATCCAACTTCAAATTCTATATTCTACATAGGAGTTCTGACATTTAATGAAGGGTACACTCTCTACATTTCTGGACCTTTTCTTTTTGACAACAGATTCAGCCTCATTTTCACTAGAGTCACTACTTTCTTTCCCCCTATTTTGTATGAATCAAAATCATACTCACTTTCCCATCCTTTGCTATCTTTAGTCATTTCTTCCTTCTGCTTATCTTTTACATTGCTTGATTTGTAAGAGTGCTTAAAGGAATTGTTAGATCATTCATAGTACTTTGAGTAGGATTGATCTTATAAGCTTATACTTTCTTCTTTCTCTGCATTACTTCATCACATTCATCATCACAGTCACTAAGATTTACATTATAATCCTCATCTTCACAATCTTCCTCTGCATCACTCTCATCCACACTCTCTTCACTCCTACCATCACTCTCACGTTCTTCATTCTCCTCATCTTTTTTACTCTCTCCACCAATGTCCTCTAATTTCTCATCTTTTTCACCCTTCCCATCAACGTCCTTTAATTTCTCATCTTTTTTACTCAAATCTACTTCCTCATTATCACATGCATGGTCAACATACACATCTACTCTACCAGACTTAAGAGTATAAGCTTTCAATTCTTCTGTACTAGTATCATTCCATAACAATTTACAGCTAATATCATTAAATAAAGAACCCGTTTTGTGTCAGTAAATACCAAACCCTTTATAACCAAGATCAATTCGAACAAACTTTTGAAACATGGAAACAGACCATTCAACTTCTGATTAAACACAAACTCAACCTTACCTCCTTTGTGGTACTTGAGACCACTCTTCTGAATGAATTCTCCTCCGTGATGAAAATATAGCATAACTTCGGCCTCCATATTTGTGAATGTAAATATGAGAATAAATATTAGCATCAACGATATTTGTAGATAGAAGATAGCATCAATGATAGTTGTAGATACCCGATATATTCACTACTTATAAACCCCATCTTTGATAGAACCCTAACCCCCTTTGTAAATGGAAAGTAATTAAAATATCGACTGAAAATGGAGATACATACGTTTTAAAAGTCATGTGCTGGTCATGTGTTTTTTAACTTTAATTTCAGTTTAATTTTATTTATTTTTAATTTCCGTACAAATAAACTTATGACATGTCAAAAAGTGAATGCCACATCAGCTCAATTCCGACAGATACTGACGTTTGTCAGATTCTACTTAACGGAAGAACTCGATTCAAACAATTAAAAATATCTAAGGACCCAATTTACGAAATTTTTTATTCAGGGATCTATCGAATAAAACCGAAATAATTTAGGAACTTATCAATTAATTTTCCCAAAAAAATAATGTATATATTATACGCATACCAAAATTGAGAAAAGAAGCGAAATCTTGAACCAGTAAAAGCCTGTCTTCACGGAGTATTCACTGGATGATCGTTTCTCTCTCTCTCTCTTTCTGTTTCATGAAATTAACAGAATCAAGTGGAACGCTCTCTCTCTCTCTGGTTTCTAAACTCTCTCTCTGTCTATCGGGTTTCTAAACAACACATTATACACTTTCCCCACTTCTGTATCCTTTTATTCTGCTACTCATTTTCATTCTCTTTACCCTTTTTTTCTTTTTTGCAGCCATGAATGACCTTTTCACGGTAAGCATTTTTAAAAAAAAACCCTATTGTTATATTAACTTTTTTAGTTACACTGTTTGATATTTTTAGCTCAGCTCATTAGCTAACGATTTGTGATTCCTATATGTATTTATATTCTCATGATCACATAATTCAAGGAGGAATGTATCCGTAATTTATCATATGGTGTTGTTTCTTGTGTATGTTATTTGGATCGGAATGGTTAAATTTTATCGGTGGTTGGATTAGTACTTAATTTTTCTGCATATATTGAATTATCTTCGGAAGATTACTTGCACGTTATTCTGTTAGTGATATTTTAGTTATGCACTTTTTTATGTAAATATTTGTACATGGTACTGTTTTATAGCAATGCTGCTACAGTGCTACTATCGCGTATTTTCTTAAGTTGTTAAACATATAATTCACTTAGAACGTTGGGGCATTTAACTATGACGAATCTTTAAGTTGTTAGGGGCATTTAACTATGACCAATCTTCGAGTTGTTAAACATATAATTTACTTTTAACATTGGGGCATTTAACTATGACCGGTCTTCAAGTTGTTAAGCATATAATTCACTTTTAAGGTTGGGGCATTTAACTATGACCAATCTTCAAGAACGATAGAAGCAGAAAGAAATCGTTTTATATTGGTTATAAATGTTTTATTAGATCATATTTCCATTTTTCTTCTTTTTTTTAAAAGTGATTTCTCAAAGGATATATGACTTCATTGGTTGTATTTACCTAGTTCCAATTTTACACCTTGTGCATTATTCTTTTATTATCTATTCTATGCTGCTTTTAGTAAATAGATGAAAGCATATTAAGCTTCCATCTTCAATATACTGTTGTAAGCAGAGCGGTGTAGTGGTAGTATCCTAGTTTCTTCGTTACAGTTCAGCTGCGACAAAGGTAGTAGTCATATATTTGTCAAAATATTGATACTGAGTATGTTCTTTCTTGGATTTCATTGTCAGATTTTCTGTTTTATATACGGATTTGTTTATTTCACTGGATAGGGAAAAATGAAGTAATATATAATAGCATCAGATTAAAGTTATCTACAGAACTAGACTAATATTGACATAATTTAAACAATCTAGAGAATATGATCATTCTCCATTGGTTTATGTTTGTCTCCAGATCTATGTTGTCATTTTGAGCTTACGTTAGAACTGAACTGTACCAGAGAAGACAGTTTCTCTATGCTACACTTACTTTTCTCTGTCTTTCTGACAGAAAATAAAACCAAAGCTTCCCTTGTTCAGGATACAAATAATTTTTAACATTGCATCCAATTCTTACTACCAGATTACAGATGTTGCACAAGCTTGATGACGTTTTTTTTTTTATTGATTCTAACTCACTGGATTTGCTTTTTAGGAGTCGTTTGCGGTTCCTCGGGAACCATCTAATGTAAGACGTGATGTTGAAATGGGAACACAACGTTCAGGAGAATTAGGCTTGGAGAACTTTCTTGAACAGGTGGCTCAAAGTAACTGTTATAAAGATATACGGAATAAATATTTTATAGCTTATTTCTCAATCTTTCCTTTCTTCTTCTTGTTTTACTGTTTGCATATTAAATTTTTAATGTATTTGTTGTCTCATGAAGTGTCATATTTATTTCTTGCTAGGTTCAAGAGATTGATAGACAATATGATAGGCTGAATACTTTACTCCACAAATTACAGGTAGTATTTTGATTTTTATTATAAAAAAAAGATATTTATATGCAAGCTATTTCTTATCTGAACTCTGATGTCCTGGTTAGGATGGAATGATTCTGTATTCTGATTGTAAAATCAAAAAATTACAAAGAAGTATGATGCTATTAAATTGGTAATGCTTGAATTTGATAGTTCCATACTTCCATCGACTGAATAAAGATGTACTATTTTGTTCAACGTAAATCACCTTATGCAGACAGCAAATGAGGAGTCAAAAACTGTGACAAAAGCTTCTTCAATGAAAGGTATGATGCTTTCATGGTAATCAGACCTTATCCGTGTACTAAGTGTATTTATGCTGAATTCTGTACAAATCTTAATCAATTTTTTTGTTATGCTCCAAATATTAATGCAATCATTTTGTAGATCTAAAATTAAAGTATGGGCGTACTGTGTGTATATATTCATTTACTTCGAGTTTATTAAGGTCCATGATTAGCTATTTGTTGATACACAGAAATTAAACAGAAAATGGAGAAAGACGTAGACGAAGTCAGCCGTATTGCTCGTTTTATTAAATCAAAAATCGAGGCACTAGATCGAGAAGTAAAAAAAAATCCTTCTGATTATGTTACATGATACAGTGACTGCTTTCTTTTTCTAAAATGTCCCCTATCATCATATTCAGAATATGGCAAACAGGCAGAAGCCTGGATGTGGAAGTGGAACAGCTGTAGACCGATCAAGAACCGCGACAACAGTGTAATATGAGTAATCTCATCTTGATCTGTATCCTGCACGGCCACCAAAAACTTTGTTGGAGTTATTTGCTTAAAGGGAATAATATCATTAGATAATTTGGTTTCTTCTTGTAAATGCATGATAGTTGCTATTGGCTAATTTGAATAGATAATTTGGGTTCTTCTGGTAAATGCATGATAATTAGTTGCTGATATGCTTCTGCAAACGGGATGATGCAAAAAATAGATACGGTAGGCACACTTGACAGTTTTAACCCGTGCTCAGAAATCCATCCAGAAAACAATTAGTTCAAATCCCTTTTAAGTTTTACCCATTTTAACGAATTTTTATCACTGTTAGTTATTAGACTCGTTAAGTTTCCCCCCTTTTTTCCTGTAGTTGTTTAAGATTTTGCAAGTTGCAGAATTTCAATAGAATAACAAAACTAATCAGCTAACACCTACATGCCAACTTTCAATTGCTAATTGCAGTTCCTTGAAAAAGAAGTTTAAAGATAAGATCACTGAATTTCAGGTTGGTTTTATTCTTTGATTTTTATGCATATGCTGGTATATGTTCCCTATCTAACCTGTTTATACTTTACAAAAATTTTGTGCTTAGTGTCTTCTAATGCTTGCAGAAACTTAGACAAAATATTCAACAAGAGTATCGAGAGGTTGTTGAAAGGCGTGTGTTTACAGGTTTTCTCAAGTTTGTATCTATTTCTACCAACATCAGTTTCTTGTACGTCCCGTGGCTTTAGATTCTAAACCAATATATATTTTCTGCTTTTTATAACTTTCAGTGACTGGTAACAAAGCCGATGACCAGGTACATTATTTATATATGATATATAAGCATATGTGTTTACGGATATATCGAATTATTGACATGTGATATATATTTCAGACAATTGATAGACTGATTGAAACTGGGGATAGCGAACAGATATTCCAAAAAGCAATTCAGGAGCAAGGACGAGGCCAGGTTTATAGCTAATTCTTTGTGTTTTTTTTGAATATTTACTGATGGAATGGCCAGATACAACCAGAGGTTTGATGACAGATAGAATTTCTAAGCCATATCCCAAGAATTGGAGGGGGGAGGGAGAGACTTGTTACCATCATGGAAAAGGGCTGGTCCGTATCAGAAAACATCTTTGTTTCACCTGATGGTATATTGCGTGTTTGTCTTTCTTTTGCAGATAATGAGTACTGTCGCTGAAATGCAGGAACGCCACGATGCAGTCAGGGAAATAGAGAGAAAACTTCTTGAGTTGCAACAGGTATTTACGTGATGTTAATTTAAGATGTGATACTAATAAGTTCTTATAAATATGATTGACGAACTTTGGTGATAGCATGCACTTTAGTGGAGAAAAAAGTGGGCATCATTTCAAGAACTAATGTGTAATACATTTTGTGCAGATATTTCTTGACATGGCAGTGTTGGTAGACTCTCAGGGGGACATGCTTGACAATATAGAGACACATGTAAGTAGAACTTATCATTCCTTTGATGATTAACAGCATATGCTATGTAGAGAACAACAATGCCGCCTCACTCGAGAAGGCTATTTTTCATGACCTAATAAGGTCGTAGAAGTTATAATTCATAAAAATGATGTGTACCATTTAATATTAGCATAGAGTTTCGCTCATTTAATATTACCATTGACAAAGTTTTGACCTTGTAGGGATTTTGGATTTTCAACAATAAATTGCATTTTGTAAATGAACCTTCAGGAATGTGTGATTTTACTGCTGGTAATTGTTTACTTCTTTGAATGTTACCACAAGTCATTTTGGTGTTCAATTATTTCAGGTTTCTAACGCAGTAGACCATGTGCAGTCTGGAAACAAAGCCCTACTGAAGGCAAAGAGTTTACGAAAGAGTACAAGAAAGTGGATGTGCATTGCAATCCTCATTCTGCTAATTGTTATTGTTGTTGTAGTAGGAGTGCTGCACCCTTGGAAAAAAAGTTAGCACCTCTCAGATTTCACTGTACATTAAAGATTTATCTTCTGTCCTGTCACAAATTGGCCGGAAAATTCCAATTGAGAATGTATGTCATGTAATATACCTATCAAAAGACAGCGTCCATGTGTGCTTGCTAGACTGAAAGGCTATATTATTAAACGCTGTTAACTAATACTCTGTCTACTTCCTCTTTGTTGCGTACAAAATCAGATGAGTAAAAAGAAGAGAATTTACCAAAAATACTAACTTTTCTATTTTTTTTGCGATTTTACTATGTTCTGATTTTTTTTTTTGTAAAAATACGGAATAAACCAAAATCAACCAGATATGCAACTAGTTGAATAAAGTTTTTTTGGTTGATTTGAGTTTGCATGTAGTTGCAGAAACTCATCAAAGGTTGCATGTAGTTGATTCCAGTTGCCAAAAAAACCGTATTTTTGCAATTTTTTTTTGAAAAATAGTATTTTTGCAAATTGAAAAGTATTTTTGCAAATTTTTAAAAATAATGACAGCATTTTTGCAAAAATACTTTTAGATTTGGGTATTTTTCAAAAAAGCCCTAAAAAGAAAGTGAGGCACAAGCTGGCAAGCCCTTGTCAATTGTAGCTGAATTAGATCTTTTAACTTTCCCTAAATGTGTGTATACATACATACATTTAGGCGCCAGAAACTGTAAACCTGGGAAATATTAGTCAAAGTACATATGCCCCAAGAAGCAACGCACGTTTGAAATTAAAAAAGAATGAGCAGGTAATTTCCAAAAGGCTTTTAAAATATATTTCTATTTATGAATAGACTAAAAATTACATTCCCTGTATAGAATATGGACAATCTACTGCTAGTGGCATTCAAAATCACACGGCTAACTGAACCCTAACAGAACTTCTCCGGAGCCATAAATCATACATGACCATGTCAAATGCATCAAAAGTAACAGAAGACGTATGCCACTGGAAATGTTTTCTAACCTTCAACACATTGCTATGTAATCTAAGATATTCATTAAAGGTTATCCCTTTAAGGACTTGTTTTAGCAATGGTATATCTAGGGTAGCGATGATGACTGAAAAACTCTTCCAATTCAATATGTCCGCAAATGGAAGATCATAATGGTTGGCAATGATGACAGGGACACAACCATAATACAAGGCATCCCCAACGCGAGCTGTATTCACTTCAAAGCCTTTAACATGCAGACAGAACTTGTTCCTTAGAAGCTCTTCAGCATAAGGTGTTTTGAGATGACCAGAATGTACAGAGATCTCAGAATCATTTCCCCAAACTTCAACAAGCTTTTCTCGTACAGGGGAGTTTATTGATCCCGCAAAGAAGACTAACCTTTTCCTGAAATAAATAACAGAACTCTAGGTTATGTTTTGTTGATATGTAAAATAGAAATTATATTTTATTATTAAACACTGGCTTCATCCTAGTGGTTAAAAGGTTCAAGTCTACATAAGAGGCAAAGTGGCGAGCGTAAGTTGAATCAGCAATTTAATACCTGCATATGCAAATCTGCATTAAGTTACCATTTAAAAGGTATTTTTGAATTCAAATCTAAATTTGTAGTAGTGGTAGTAGTAAAGCTCATGAAACCTAAACGATTCTACAGTCGGGCCACGAGAGTAGAAAAGGGACTTGAGACATTGTTGCACCTTTTTGTTGGTGCAATTCTTGGCGGCTCCCCTTGTCTTGGCCAAATTTGTGGTACGGAAACGTCCTTATGAGCAAAATACGCGGATAGGAAATAACTTGATGAGCATACAACTTGAATGGAATTTAATTTTACTTCATCTGCTTTGTCCATAGCAGATCGTCCAATGGAATGACAGGCAACATAGAAATGGTCTGCTCCACCAGTCCGATTCCAGAAGGGATAGCTGTGACTAATGTTGAAGATGTAATCCCTGATAAAATCTTGGATACCATTGATTCCCACTCGTGGGTCATGCCTCAACCTTGCAATTGAAAAAGGTAGAAAGAATAGATCTGCTTTTAATGGATCCTCTGTTATGAAATGGCTCTTTACAAGCACCTTCTTAAAGTAACTTTCACTGGCATAGTTTCCCCTAGGTTCAAAATCTACTGGCAAGAGCACATTAGCAAATGGATCGTCTTGCGAATGAGGATAGATATAGATCTTGAAGCTTCTGTTCATCTCTTTGTAGTTTTCCATAAATATGTCTCTGTCATGAAACACCTCATTATGTACATTGTTCCCTAGCACAGAAAATTATTCCGTTTCCGGACCAAGACGTTAAGAAATGAAGTGCATTGCATACATAAAAAATAAATGAATGAATACCATTAATCTATAATTCCCTTCGCCAACTACCAATCACTAACTCAATTACTAAAATAGGAAGATACATGATTATAATGAACTAATTACTCTTTACATACTCGTTATTCTTGCCCAAAAAAGAATATTACTCTTTACAAACATCACATTAACCATGTGGATATAGTGTATTTGACAAATAAGCTAAGCACTTGCGAATAACTGACCTAAAAAGTCTTAAAGACCCAAAAGCAGCTTTATATCTGAAGTAACATCCACTAAATTGATAAATTGACCAAGTACTAAACTATGTAAGATTCATCAATAAAAATGTAAATTCCTGCAATGATAATATGCTTCCTTCACTAAATTCACATTCAATATTGTTTCCCGACACACTTATGACAAAAAAGAAAACTTTGATCCAAAAGGACCAAAACAAATCTTGAGCTAGTACACAAGTATAAAACAATAATTTTTCGACACAGTTACTAATTAAGTACACTGATACATGTAAATACTGCATCCCATGTTAAAAAAATTCAAACTTGCTACAGATAAAAATATTGTACACATCATAACTACACAAATCAATGTCAAATATAAAAAAAAATAGCAAATGGAAAAAGAAAAGTACCTGTTGAATCAAAATTGAGTTGGGTAGTGAAAAGGTGAGGGCTTTCTTGTAAATTAACAGCATCAGAAGAAATGTTAGTGAGAGGAGCTGTAAGTAAAGAGTTGGTAGGTGGGAAATTAAGAGAAGAAGAAATGGTGTGTTTGAGAAGAAGAGGAGGGTGTTGATTAGTGAAAAGATTAGAAGTAGAAGAGATGTAGAAAATGATGGCTAGAGATGTAACTAAAGCTAGGCTTGTGGGGAAAAAGAATAAGCTTCTTCTTGATTCTGATAATCTCCGGCGAGATAAAAGTGAATATATGAGTACTAATGACCGCCTCATTTCTTCCCGTCTATTACTTGGCCCCGAGTTGAGCGAGTTGAGACTTGGAAGCGGTGGGAAGGTTTGGAAATTGGAAGTCTGATTTCTTCGTCTCTATTTTAACCCGGGTAAAATAGTCATTTGCTCACTGGAATCAGTATTAACTTACAACTGAATTACCAAGTTAAAAAAGTTTTCGGTCAAAATCATGAATTATTTTAAAACTTACAAATTCATCACGTTAAATTCCCTAACGAAAAAATGACGTGTCATCCTCTAAGTTCATCTCAATTTTCAATCTGGTCATCAACTAAATTTGGTTTTAAAATATATTAAATTTAAGTATTTTTAATTATTAAGTCCCATTTTAAAAACTGATTTACAAATTTATACCATTTATAATATAATTTAGATAACATGTTTTTCCCGATAATTTTTTCCTCCATTAATAGTGTTGATATTTTCTGTGTAATTAAAATATAAATAAATTTAGAATTGATAAAACATTTAAAATATTTTATTTCAAAATTCAATTTTTTTGATAGTTATAATTGATATCGGTTATGAATTTGAAAAAAAACGTTTGTTATATTTTCAATATTCAATTTTTTTCCCAGTAAGTTACCTAATAAAAAATTAACACATGAATTTGAAAATTTAAAGATGATGTTACATAATTTAACGGTCTCCGTTAAAGGTCAATACATTTTTAACGGCGGTGCAAGTATTCTGAACTTCAGTGATGTGATTGCAAGTTAATTACAAGTTCATGATGCAACTGAGAGCTTTTTTTAACTTGGTGACTCACTTACAAGTTACTAGTGACTACAGTGACCAAATAGCCACTTTACCCTGTGGGGTACGACGGTCAAAGGTTCAAAAAAATCTAAATTCCAAAATCCGATCTGATCCGATCTAGAAAAAAGCCCAAAAATCCCAATTTTGAAAAAAACCTGGTCTGGTTAAGTCCGACCCGCAGGTCTTAAATAGGCCTTTTTTTCTCAAAAATTTGGCCCGGCCAGAAACCCAAAAAATTTGGATAAAAACCCGAATTTAACAAAACCCGGATCAAAAAAAGCTCGGATAAGAGCCCGGTTCGGCCCAGATAAAAACTCGTATTTTGAAAAGCCCGATTAAAAAATTGATTTTCTTATATAAAATTTGAAAATATGCAATACTTTTTATAATTTATAAATTATTATGTTATGATACTGGAAGCAATTAAGATATATATGATTATTTATATATTATATTAAAAAATAATAATTTATTTTGGTGTATAAACTACTATATCTGATATATCAAGATATTATTTTCTCCGGTATTTAAACTACTCATAGTTCGAGTTATAAAATATAAAAAAGATTTTTTATTATATAGATAAAAAGCCCGAATAAAACTTGTTTCGACCCGATCCGGCCCGGCCCACAGGCCTAAAACGGGCCTGATCTTTCTTAGGTAGCCTGGCCCGACACGATTTTTAAAAAAGCCCGGTCCGATCCGCTTTTAAAAAAAACTGGGTATTTTAAAGCCCGTATAAATCCCGGCCCGATGGACTTTTTATGCATCTCTGCTAGAATTACGTGCGTCTTTTTAATTCTTTTTTACGGAATAGTTTTTGTTAGAGATTTTTTTGAGAAAAATGTATCTTTTTGAAATTTTATTTTCAAATATACGACTTTTTAAGTTTTTATTTGTAAATATACGATTTTTCATTTTTTTGTAAAATATGATTTTACAACTTGACGCAACCTCAAATACAATCTCGAATACAATAAAAAAGTTTAAGTTATTTTTCAAAAACGTAAGATAAATTGTATATATGGTTGTTTTTTTGTTTTAAACCGTATTTTTGTAAAATATTTCAAAAGGTAGTAAAATCGCAAATAAATTTTTAAAAAATATAGTATTTTTAATAATTTCTCTCTTTTTTCATTATATACCGAAGATTATTGCATTTTATTTTGGCCGGGAGACGGGAAATTGCTATTGTTACATCTCCAATACGAGTTCGTATCAATATCAATATATTCCTAATTTTTACTAGCACTAGCATTTGCAAATTACTGAAAATACCCTTATATCTCTTTTGCACAACATTCTAAATCATGTCATTTACTGCCTTTTTGCTATTAAATGGATCATCCAATTTTTACACGGGTCAACCCACGTAACTATATTCAAGCTATTTTTACTTGCACTATCGGGTCTACCCGATTTTATATTTTAGCAAATGATCTTAACTACCACAATAAGGAACGATGTTAACCGCCGATCTGCACGTAAACTTGAATTTCAAATAGCCAGTTTTCCCAAAAACATGGGAACCACTACATCTAAACCTTACCCTTGATTGACAAATCATGTTTTTCATTTTTGTTCTCTACAAGTGAGATCTGGTAAGTCATCACTCCAGGCAATTTCACCAACCGTTTCATCTTTTTGTTAATCATAATTTATGGCTTTTATTCCACCATTTTTCTTTAGTTATGTAATAATTAGATCCATTTGTCGTCATAATTAATTTCTGTATCTGTTTTTTCATTCTCCCCTACATTTTCCTTTACATTGTTGTATTATTTGTTTGTATATAAATGTGTGTGTTTGTTATGTCATTTTATATATTTGATGTATAACTTGCACTGTTTGATGTTATTGTTTGTTTCATTGATTGGAAGATTATGGTACAATTTAATCGATTCAATTCGGATTAAATTACAGAGTATTGGATTGGACTGTGAATGTACTGAACATAGTGGAAACAGACCTGTATTTTTTCATTCTCGTGTGTTGCTTTGGAATTAAAGGTTTTGACATTGTGAGTTTTTCGGGTTTTTATAATTCATAATGTTTGTGTTTGTTTTGTTTTTTTATGTTGTACCTGATTTTGGGAGTTTGTAAGATTGCTTGAATAGATATATTGAAAGTTTGGCTGCCCAACAACGATTGCAATAGAGAAATATTGCAGAAACTGCTCTGCATTATCACCCAGTATGGCTGGTGGGTCCTTTCCCAATGCATGGCCTTTGATTGATGCTGGAGATGCGGTCATGGCACGGTGTCTTCAATCTGCTGAGTTGCAGCATCTGGCATCGCCATCCAGAGGAATAGATCAACGTCTTATATACTACGCCATAGATTGGATTCCGCAACCCCAAGAAACCGTAACTAAAGGCCAAAAAAGCGTTGCAGATGAAAGAGACAAAGAACGAGATAGCAAAAAAGAGGAGAGCCTCCTAGCAGCCATGACCACCAACAACAATTTGCAGCAAAAGACAATATACATCAATTGATATACATGTATATTTTATCAGAGATCAAGAATACTACCCACTCGCAATCGTCTCGAAGAATAAAAGGTAAATACAATTTCAATTGATTAGAAGCAGCAAAGATAGAAAAACACCCATTTTGTATCCTCTTGGACCACGGGAACACATCCTCAACAAAGAAGTCCTCTTGGAAACATCCATATCTAAACTATATTAACAATAAAGAGAGAAAAACGAATATCTAAACACTGAGAGAGACGTCGAGGGAGAGGAAGGAGGAGGGTCAAAGTTATGCTTCATTTAACACTAATTTGATGCCCTCTTTTTTTTGGGTTAAAATTTTAACCATCGACTTCCCATTTTTCACATCCCGCCCCCAATTTCATCTCTGGGCCCAAGTTCTAATCAAAATAAATAGCCCGGTCTAATTTTTTGTTGAAATTTATATTATTAATTTATATTTTATTTAAATAAATATAATTTTAAATATTTTTATGAAAAATGAAGAAAGTCAAAAATATATAAACATTGTAAATAAAATCACTAATGACTCGATAGGTTTTTAAACTTTCAATTACACAAATATTATTATTTTTGAAAAATAAATAAAATATGTATTTCAAATATAACTACTCTAATTAATATTGTATTCAATATTTCTTTATGAAAAATGAAGAAATTCAAAATATAAAAATATTGTAAATAAATCTACCAGTGACTTGTTAAGTTTTATAAAGCGTTCAATTTATCATTATAAAATTTTAAATCACTGCACTAATATTATTAACTTCTAAAAATAAATAAAATATATATTTCAATTATTATTTCATTTCTATGTAAAAATTACTAATTAGTTAAATTCAAAAAAATCATCTTTAAATATGTCATTTTGATAACACATTTTGACTCTACCGCAACATAAAAAAAGAGGGGTTGCGGTAGACATTAGTTTTGAAGGCTACTATTACACTTTTCTTTGCAACCCCACTGTGAAAGGTTGCAGAATCCAATCTATGACGTAGTGATACCTAACCTCCTTATTCAAGTATCATCGTTTTTTTCTTTATAGTCTTTTAGTTGATTATTGATGCACATGAACTACGTTGGCTTATTTGTTGAATAAGGTCGTAGTAGTATAGTGTGAAAATTACAGTTATGTATAAATAAAAAAAGATTTATTATTTTTTGTAGTATTTATCTTATTTAAGTTTATTGCTCGATTGACCAAATTTGTACGAATAGATAACCAGTTGAAACAAAATTCAATAATATGTTATCACTATACTTAAGTTTACAATTATGTTTATTTTAAATGTTCATTTGCTTTGATTGCTAAATAATAAATTTTGTTAATGTAATTCAACATGCAAATCAAATTCCAATATTTTTATCAGGAGCAATATCACTTCGAATAGTCATTTTTAAGGCTATTAAATTTTCAGACTCTTTACTCTAACAATCAAACACATATGTATGCTCGCATATTGGATAATCATGCTGCAACAAAGAAAAAAGAACGTCGAAGAACTGTTAGTATTACTATTTCTAAACTTGAAAATGTCAGTGTGGCAAGGCATGATATATTGATACGCGTTCTTTTAAAATATTATCATATTTAAAGCACTCTCTTAAAACAAACTGTTAGCCTAATATAATTTTGGATGTTTTCTTAGCTTGGTTTTCAGCTGCATGAGGTAGTTTATACTTTATCATTGTATATTTCATATGAGTACATGTTCCTCAAAATATTTGCGTTAAATTATATATCCAGGATATATTTGTTTTGTTTTTTATGTTGTACCTGATTTTGGGAGTTTGTAGGATTGGATTTATAGTATAGTGCAACAAATGTTAACTCATATTTTTATCAAATGTGCAGATAATGATTGACCAGATATTCACAAGTCATGCTTTTGATGAGTTTGAGGGAATTTATTCTGCAACGCGGAATTCCTGCGATTCTAGAAACTGCTTTCACACATCGTTTTCCTTTTCCCTCAAATTCATTTGATATGGCTCATTGTTCAAGATGCCTCATCCCTTGGACAAAACTTGTTATCTTTTCTTTGTCTTTTATGCTTTGGTGAAATTTTATTTAATATATAAAATTTTCAGAGTTAGTGACTTTGCAATTAATCTAAGTTGTTATTTTTCAGTGACGATTTTTTGTCATTTGTTATCCTTAATTAACTATGGTTGATGGAATTATTGTGCATATTAAATAATGAATGTAGTTTGCATTTGATAATTGCCCCTGTAATGAACTTTTTGCCAATGCAATTTAGTTTAATTTCAGGTGGAGTCTACCTCCTAAAAGTTCATTGAATACTTCACTCCGGAGGATTCCGGGTCTATCTGGACTACCGTAAATTATAAAAGTTGTTGGAAATGTTAGAATACTACACTTGAAGAGAAAAAAATCTGATATGAGAAGCTGCAATAATAGCTAACTACACGGTACTTCAAGTTATTTGACCATAAAAATGATATTTTTGTTTTGCAACAGGCTAGAGATAAGTTTTATAAACCTTGCTGGACTACACTAGACACATATTCACCAAAGTGTGATAATGGAACCGAACTAGATTTCAAGAAATTTCTTATATGTTGCTACTAAGCACTCAACGGTTAGGCACTCAATGGGTAATTTCCGATATACACGTGGGTGTTCATGAGCACTCAATGGTTAAGTATTAAGCAGCTAAACTATTGGTTCTATATCAGGTTTTACCCTTAGTGGTTCTATAGCTCTATTATTAATTTAAAGTAAATCATCTTGAATTTTATTATTAATTATTTGATTATGCAACAAGTTTGGCTATAGTTGTGCACTATAGTTGAGTTTTTTTTTAATTTTTGGTTTAATTTCAGGTGGAGTCTACCTCCTAGAAGTTCATTGAATACTTCACTCCGGAGGATTCTGGATTTATCTGGCCTACCGTAAATTATAAAAGTTGTTGGAAATGTTAGAATACTACACTTGAAGAGAAAAAAAATCTGATATGAGAAGCTGCAATAATAGCTAACTACACGGTACTTCAAGTTATTTGACCATAAAAATGATATTGTTGTCTTGCAACAGGCTAGAGATAAGTTTTATGAACCTCCCTGCACTACACTAGACACATATTCACCAAAGTGTGATAATGGAACCGAACCAGATTTTAAGAAATTTCTTATATGTTGCTCCTAAGCATTCAACGGTTAGGCACTCAATGGATAATTTCCGATATACACGTAGGTGTTCATGAGCACTCAATGGTTAGGCATTAAGCAGCTAAACCGAAAACCACCTCGACCGGATCAGAGTCTCTTGGTTCTATATCAGGTTTTACCCTTAGCGGTTCTATAGCTCTATTATTAATTTAAAGTGAATCATCTTGAATTTTATTATTAATTATTTGATGATGCAGCAAGTTTGGTTATAGTTGTGCACTAGAGTTGAGTTTTTTTTAAACATATATTAGAACTATAAAACTAAATATAGTTATTCAATTGTGCGTGAGTTGATACAGTGGTTCCAGTTCTTGACCTCCCTAATAGATGTCTCGAGTTCGAACCTGAGGCTTAGTGTTTGTAACTATAAAAAAAATATAGTTATGTATTAAACTCACGGAACAACACCAAACACACCCTTACACTGATTCATTAAGAGGTTTTTCAAAAAATAAAGTATTTTTTTAAAATTACAAAATTATGATTTTTTTTATGTTTTAATTTGCAAAAATACGATTTTTATTTTTTTTTTACAAAAATACGATTTTTAAACCCATTGCAAACTTGAATGCAACTCGACACGAACTCAAATTCAACCAAAAAAAATTCAACACTTTTTCAAAAAAGTTGCATATGTGGTTGTTTTTTGTTGTGAGTCGTATTTTTTAATTATTTTAAAAAATTATAAAATCATAAAACAAATTTAGAAAAAATAGTATTTTTATTAATTTCTCCTTAATTAATTAATAAGTGACACGGGCCGCGGGCGGGTGTTGTTTTTAACTTTTTTATATTCGTAAGCTTGGGGCCCAAGCATCGCCCAAGCATCAGCGGTAAGCTATTATAAATCCTATCCTATCAGACCGAGGTTTAGGACGATTACAAATTCGACTAGATTTAGGATACAGAGGTCATGCCTATATAATGGGTGCATAAGCACAAGTTAACAAAGTGAATTATCACTATCTCATCATCAGATTATCACTTGCTCTCTGCAAACCCTTTCTTTTTTTCATCTTCATATTTTAGATATTCTGTTCAAGGTAACAATCATGGTCTTCATCAAAACATTGTGGGATGATGTGCTTTTGAAACTGGATGTTGATACAACTTGTACAACATTACCAGCACTCAAACAGGAGATTGGAAAGAAGTGGGTAATTGTACCCATGATTCAGCAGTTGTATCTTGGGCTGGATTATGGTCTCGACTATCAAGAGATTATTCGTAATCCTTCAATGCGAATGAGAGATTATTTTGATGAAGATGGTAATGATTTGTCTATATCTCAACTTGGAGTCAAGCCTTGTTCTACTCTTCTGCTTCTTGGTCCTGTTTTGAAGCCTGCTAGCTTTTTCGAATCCGATGATGCTGTTGTCATCGCTGATGCTGTTGTTATGGCTTGTCGACAATTGAAAAAGGCTGCGGAGTTGATGATGGAGCAGGAGTTTAACTCGGTGATGATGAACAACAGGATATTGAAGATGGCTTAAACTTCTGTTTTATTTGCGTTTCTATAAGCATGTTATGTAGAATGTTAATTAGCTAATGGCCTTGTAGCCCCTGATCTACATGTTGAATTCTTGATTCTTGGAGTTGTATTCTTTTGAAGTTTCAAGTAAATTGTAATATATGTTCCTTAAGTGCCAAGTGTTCGAATTTATTTTCCTTTTGGGTTTTTTTTCAGCTGAGTCTTGGTTAAAGTTTCTATAACTTTTAGCTTATTGCAAATTTCCAGAAAAATAATAATCATCATAATAATAAATCAACATGGTGTTGATGAACTGGTGCCCGGTTTTAGAAACACGTAATAATAAGGGCTGCCCAGTTCTAAAAACAAGTTCCCATCGTTAGTTTCAATTTCATATCTTTTGCTTTAGTCCAAAGACTACTCTTCTCACAAAAATAAATGTTTCAATCAGTAAATAGATTGCTGGTCGAATAACTAAACACACAAGTGTTTTACTATTGAAGTTTCTAAAAATAATGGTTTCTAAAAACAACGAATGTATAAATGCTCTTAAGCTGCCAACAACAGTCAAATAAGCACAATATTCTGCAATGGTTATAGCTTCACGCAACTATCAAAACTATGAGTTAGTTCTAACAAGAATAGGTAAGAGCAGAAATCGCATAAAAGCATAAAAATATTGGAGTACCAGTACTCCAGTAGCATTGAGTAATGCAGTCGATTAAAAGGTACAATCTTCATATATACATACCTTTGTCTACCGTGACTCACATGTGGAGAGCAGACCACCTGACGGTGGTTCTATTAATGACCTATCCGTGTCTTCAGGCCATGCTGAGTTCTTCATATGCACTGGACTTGTGTAATGTGTTCAAGTAATCTATCTATCCTGTTTAATTTGTTCAGAGTAAGGATCTTTGTTACTAAAAATTTATCAAAATTTCCTAGACCTTCCTACTCGTATTTAACTGATGTATGAAGCCATGGAGGTTTAGTATGTAGGAGAATCAAAAGTTCTTCTATATCAGAAAATATAAGTTATATATTTGAACTAAAATGATTAACTAAATATCTCAAGGCTGCAATATGTATTCTGGAGCTCAAAGTTAATTAGGATAACTCTATTGTTAAAAATACAGTTTTGCTAGATGTCTCGAGATTATGTAACTTAACATGCTAAATTCTAGACAAGTTATCTGTGTTCGAAATTATGTAACTTTACAAGCTGAATCTACACAAGTTATTTTACTGAAATAATTGATAGTTTCATAAAAAAATTGTACCAAGAATATAAGAACTCGGAAATTAAAACAACAAAATCTAACTTCATATGATACAAGAACTTCATATTTATAATACAAGAACTTTATTGTAACAATGTCTTGTACCCTTGATTTAGAAAGCAAATAAACAAATTAGTCATAAAATATAAAACAGGCTAAATTAAGTACATAATCTAGTGAGAGAATTAATCAGTACACAAGTTTGAAAATCATTAGGCTCTTCAGCACGTACATATTCGTCCAGCCACCTCAAGTAATAATCAGATGCGAGACTTTTTACTAGGTCCTGAATAATTTTCTGGAGCTTCAAATGATTCCCTTTTCCCCAACATGCAACTCATGTTTTGCATAGGCTGCTGCTGCTCTTGCTGCTTCTCCAACACATTGTTGTCAACTTGCCCAAGAAATTTCTCTATTTCCTTTTCTGAATCAACCAAATTCCCCAAGTCCATAGATACATCATTCTGCAAAATATTATCCATATCCGACCAGAAGTCATAACCATCAAATAAATCAGCCAAGTCCAAATATACATCATCATCAGGCCCACTGTTGAAATCTGATGATGCTGTCCCCAGCTGGTTTCCAAAATCCCCGCTCGTACGTTTCACTGGTTGGGCTTCTTCTTCAGAGCTGAGTCTCTGATCATCGTTACCTGCAAATCCCTGACATTGTTGTCCTTCAACTCTGATCCCATCATCATATCGTGGCAAGCCTTTGTTTAGATTTAAACCCTGACCATCAGAATCAAAGCAACAAACAGAATTCATGGAGGCCAGCATATTCTTTTCATAACATCTCTGATTCTCATAACTTAATCCAGAACTAAAGTCTCTTCCACCTTCAACTGTATAGTTACTATTGACTATTTTTGAATCATGATTTGGGGGGACCTCCTTTCCGGATCCTCTAAATATATGCGAACTCTGAATCAACACGGCTTCTCCCCTGTCATCCTTAGTAGTACAGATAGAAGTAGCGTTTTTCGTGTTGGCTTCAGCTTTAGACTTAGTACCACTACCACGTGTTCCTGAACCAGCTTTGATAACCTTGGTCTTTTTTGATCCATCAAAAGTAATACGACAAACCACATAATTCTCAAAACCGGGTAAAAAGTACTCGTGCATCTTCCAGTAACCAACCTTATTCAAACAAACTCCATCACCTAAACCATTAATATCATTAATCTGAAAAACTAACATCCTCTTATGCCCAATAAGTTTTTTACCCTCCATGATCGGGCTACGACCTGTTTCATCATGCCACAAGCCGCAACCAGCTTTCCTAACATTATGTTCATTCCCTTGTACACCAGATGATTCCTTATTAGCTGCTATCTTTGTCAAACTAGCAAATATATAAACAACCTTTTCGAGCTCGTGCTTTCCCGTAATCCATTGAATTGATGAGTCATTGAAAATCTCCCATGGATTGGCTCTTGGACCGTAAATTTCCTTCTCCTTAATGCAATCAATAGGAAGTTTTTTACCAAAAACTTTGGCTTTCAGATAGCAATCCAACAACTGTTTGTCGGACGGATCGAATTTAAAGCCGGGTACAAACCAAATATTGACCATAATACCTGCTCACGGTAAACTAGGTTAACTTACGGCGTTTCAAGAGAAACTCGACTGCGAACACTGTTTGGTGCCTCTAAGAAGACGTTAACAAGAAATTACAGACCGTAGTTGCATTATATATAGGCATGCATAGACTCGTATCCAAATCTACCTAGGAAAGATTTTGGAAATATGTTTTAGGTTAGAAAAGTTACTCAAGGATAAGTATTTAGTTTTAGTTTGATTTAACTTTTATATTTAGGTATAAATTTATATCTATTTATTTTATTAACTACAAATTTGTTTGTTAAATAAGTTTAAAATTCTAAAAATCTTTAATTCATTGATTTCTACTTATTTAGCATACTTTTTGTAAAAATATTGAAAATAAATCATAATTTTGTTATAAAAATAACTACTATTTTAATATAATATATTCAAATTATGCAGTTAAGTAATCAGAAAATTATAAATTATTTTAAATCATTCCTTAACTTGGATCATTAATCATATTTTGTTGAAAATTTTTCTTTTTAAATTCTTCTTCTATTCATTTAGCTAAGGTACTATATAATTTATAGTTAAATACGTGAATTATGTGTTTTAATATTATGTATATTATAAAATTTTCGAATTAAAAATATTTATTAATACATGAATATTTTAATTGGAAATCAGTCACAGACTATACAATTTTTTTTAAACCGAAAGGGATATATTATTGATAATGAATCAAATTACAAGAAATTTTAGGCCCGTAATTTTGATAATTAGAAGAAAAATACGGAGACCTCTTCCTTCTTTTAACCACTAACATATTATATACTACTACTTTCTGCACAAGAAATATTTTAAGGACCTATTTATTTTAATTCAATAATCTTAATCATAAAAAGTCGAATCGTACACAAAATATGTGTATGTAACCATGTAACCTTAAATCATAATTTAATAACCGTCACATTCTATACAGTATAATTCAATCAATTTACGAATTATGATTCTGTCTTTTTCTCTATTCAGAATGAAAAAATGATAAAAGTATTGGATTTTTAATTAACAGTAACGAGAATAACCATATTCAGTATTGGTGATTAACTTTATCCAATTAGTTACCCTTTTAACAAATGTGTAATGTGCTATATTTATGTATACTTTCTCCTTTTCCTCTTACATCCCTTCTTAACAATAAATCTCACATATTTTCTTCTATGTACATACCATTAACATATATAATTTTATAATGGTGGTGTGTTAACGGTTTTCCAACGTAAAAATTGTAATGTGTAATCAATCAAGCGAAGAAGAAGGACACTTTTCAGAAAGAATATGAAAAAAGATGTATGTATATGTGGATACATTTTGTTAGGTACTTAATACAACTATAGAGAGGGGTGAATACAGTTTATGCAGATAAATCGAAATAATCACTCAACAGGATAAACAGTTTTCCATTGATTGATAAAAACTGCTTACAAACTAATCTCTCAAATGATGAACATATATCCTTGAGAGTTTTTAGGTTACACAAAAAATATATCAATACGTGACACATAAAGTGTTAACCTTATATGTGCTTATATACTGCACAACTACACAATCAAATAAGGATCATATTCTATTACAATAAAGAATCATAAAACATATCCTTAATTTGATTGCTACTAGAAGTAAAGTCCTTCACTGGCTTGTATTCTGCAAATCCTTTCCATCTTTGATATCTCCTGATCTTTAGCTGTAGTGACTAAATACTGATGTCATTTACTGATCAGCAAATACTGATGACATATGTCGATGACATCACCTTCTGCTAAACTCTGATATCAAATGCTGATAATAAACTCTGATACTTTTTAAGCCGATATCATCAATTTATTCTAACAATCTCCCCCAATTTGTGCATTATGAAATATGGACAAGTTCTAAATTGAAGATGTCAAAACTATCTAAATACAGAAATACAAACAAATAATCTATCTTACAATCAGTGCTTCCAAACTTTATCTTCAGTCTTAAACTTCAGTACAATCAGTAGCTTCATCAAAGAATTTCTTGAATAGTTGACTTTCAAGAACATTTACATACATTTACATTTGATGTTTGATATCCTTAAGCTCCTCTGTAGATTCATCATTCTGATACACAACAGCTCTGAGGTCATGTAGATTTGATTCTCCAAGTGCCAAATTATCCAGCTCTAGAAATATAATCTTCTTTCCATCATGATTAAAATAATGAACTTCTCTTCCTAGAGACTTAACCACTTTGGCTCCTCCAACAGGCATATCAACAATATGTCCATATTCATGACTATATTTTGGAATATAATTAGACTTGTATGCCATTCCTCTATGCTTCATGTATACTAAGTTCTTCAAAAATTCAGATCATCTAGCAGTAATAGAGTTGGTTACCTTGAGTAAAGTAGTGATTAATTTCAATTCCTGCCATGGTTCATTCTTCGGATGCTCTTGAGTGAACCTTAACCTTCTTCCAGATTCCAGAAAATAGATCAGCTTTTCACAAACTAGATCATTTATAATCTGAACTGATTTAATTTTTTTCAAATCTTCAAGCTTTGTATTATCACCAATCTCTGTCAGATTTCCAGGGTTCCTTAGAATCAAAGCATCGGAAATATAAGTCTAATCATTTGGAAGACCCAAGCTACTTCTTCTACCAGCTCTTCTAGACTGGGAGTTTCCACTATAGATCTTATTTATAGTCTCAGAAGAATCTCTTATTAGTGCAGATGTCTTGCTTCTCCATAGTAGCTTCTTCTTTTCTTCAAAGGTTAATTCTGGCATATCAGAGTTTAAGTCCTCTAAATCAGGATTTATGACTTCAGCTTGTATTTTAATTCAAATGTCAACAACTTGAGTAGTAACAGAGGTTGTGACTGGTTGAGCTTCAACATTTGTTTCTTCTATAATTTGAGCATTGTCAGAGATTGTTATCAACTTCAATTTCTCAGCCCAATCAGCCCCAGGAATCATCTTTCTTCTTTTGTAGAGTTGATTAGCTTCATCTTCTAGAGTCTTTTGATCATCAGCATGATCATGAGCTGCTACTACTGAATAGATTGAATCTATCAGTATTTGAGATTTGAAACCTTAGATGCTGATTTCTTCTTGGATTTAGTTTTAGGCTTCTGCTTTGACTTCTCACTAATCTTCTCCTTCCCCTTATAACTCCTATCAGCATTTAAAATTGCTTGAGACCTTAAAATCCCTTCAGGATCAGTTTGACTGACCTTCTTGATTACCACACCTTTTGTAGGTCTGCTACAAAGAATACTTTATAAGGTAAGACAACATCAGTATTTGCTGACTTCAAAGATTTGTATTCTTCCTCTAAAAGCCTAAGCTGTTCCATGTCAACTCCAGGATTTTCTCTTTCAAATATTCTTCTACTTGCCTTAGAATCAAATGTTTGAATCTTTGGATCCTTGTAGAATAGAGTTTTTCCCTTCTCTTCTACTTTTAGAGTGTGTAGATACCGACTTGCTTCAACACCAGCTTCTATCTCCGGAATGCCTTGGTCTTCATCAACATTTGTGATTTTTAGAGTTTGAGATTTAGCCACTGTCAGTTCTTGACTTTGCACTCTCTTTGAGACTTTTCTTCCAGATCTCCTCCTTTCTCCACTTGGTCTTAATTGACTAGTGGTTTTAGATGTACCACTAGAACTAATCAGATCTCCACCTTGTTTCCTTAAAACAAGCTCATTCTTTTTACCATTACCACCAGGACCATCCTTGTCATCAACATATTTTAACTGGAGCTGCTTGCATTTAGATTTCAACACTTTCTCCCCCTCTTTGGCTTCATAACCAAGTAGGAGGGAAACAATGAGCTCCATAGACTTCTGTACCTTGTCCAATTGACTGGACATTTTAGCTTGAGTAGTTTCCAACTTAACTTGGTTGGCTTCCATTTTGTCCTGTCTAGCAATGATGGGTTCTAATTGCTTCTGGATTTCCTTGGTTGTGGTCAGCTTGGTTTCACGAAAGAATTCCTTGAGTTAACCAAGTTGAGTATTAGACTAATACTGAGTATGTAGAACTAATTTGATCAATAATGTAGAAGCCTTGATATGTGTCAGAATATCAGAATTTACAATGCTCTGCTCTCTCCAGATGTTGAGAAGCATTAACAACAGAGATAGGATAAGAAACATCCTTCCAGTTAGAATTCCATTCTGCATCAGAAAACTTTCTACTTTTCTTAATATCAAGCTTAGCTAATCTCTTTTGTTTTTCATGTTTAGGCATGTCTTCAGGAAAGAAAAGCTCATCAAGATTCTCATCGGGATCTAAAGCTACATTAACATTTTCTCCATCATTATATTATACTTAGAGTGCCTGCTCCACCTCATCTGTTTATCAAATTCAAAGATTATACTTGGAGTGCCTACTTCACCTCCATCATTATATAGATCAGTCCTCCTTAAAGCAAGACTGGTCTTGCACAACAATCTCCCCCAATTTCTGAGAAGATTGTTTATCATAAATTCATGCTTATTAACAAGACTAACCCCAAGCTAAAATGGAAAATTAAACTAATACATAAATATTGACACAAATACAAAATTTATACATTCAGATGATTTCATGAGTTAAACAGGCACACATATCTTCTCTTTTTTAAATATACAAGAATTTTAAGTTCCTCTACTATTGGTGTCCCTCTTAGAGCTTCCACAAGTTTGAGTCTGTCAAGATTTTGATAGTCACTCAGCAAATCAATCCTAAACTTTGAAAATGTGCCATCTTTGACATTTAGAAATCTTCCATCTTTGGAGATTTTGCTCATCCCTTTTGCCTTAAGTTGTTCTGATCTTTTAATGTACACCTCAATTTTCTCATCATACTTTATCTTCCTCTTCTCATATTCAGCCTTGTTTCTTACTCTCCTTTCCTCCCTCACAATCAACCATTCAGCTAAAATAAATCTCCATGCCCTGGTTGCAGTGTTCTTGTCCTTTAGTAGACTTATCACTCTTTTGATTTTTGTGGGTGAAAATGTATCCATTAAGTTGCAGACAAGAAATGTGAAAGACCCATCCTCATATTAGATTCTTAATTCTCTTAGTGTTACTACCCAAACTCTGACTATTTTCTCAGCTAGTTGTTGAAAGTAGTCTTCATTTGAGTTGCACCAATTTAGAGGTAGAAAATCACTTTGCTTGAAATAGTTCCAGATGGCCCTCTCAGTAACTTGAACTTTCTTAGGTTTCTTCCTAATAGACTTGTAATGAACTTTGAGTGATGGCTTGACATAAGGTAGCTTTGTAATTTTCTTGAGAAATATTTGGCTTGAGGTGATTGGTATTTTTAGAAAGGAGTTAGCAATCTGTTTGTACACATATTTAGGCTTAGAGGTTTAAGGTGGTTTGACGTTTGAGTTTGTTGGCATAGAGGGTTGAGCTTGGTTAATTTGGATTTTTAGGGTTGTTGGTGTGGTCCTGAATTGTCTTCATTCTTATTTTTTCTTCTCTCCTCACCTCTCTTTTTCTCCTCCTTCTTCTTATCTTTACTTCCAGCTGCCTTAGAGGATTGACTTGGATTTGAGTCAGAAGGTTTTTGATCATCTTTCTTCTGCTCATCATCATCCAAGTTATCATTATTGATTTGAGTTTTAGGCAAGTTGGCTTCAGGATTTCTCAGATATCTCCCCAACAGCTTAATCATTTCTTCATCTTCAACAGTCTTATTTTGCTTTACTTTTAACTCAGTCTCCAAAATCATGATTAGCTTTTTGTTGGCCATGACACATTGCTTAGGGATCTGAAAGTGTTTGCAATATTTGGTGATAGGACAAATGTATGTCACTCCCTTGCTTGGCTGTAAATATGTTTCTGGAAAAGCAGCCACTTGAGTATTTTTCAATTCATTTAACAAGAGAGTGTCTTCAGGAATCACTCTTTTGACTTTGTTAATCAGAATGTCCAACTCAGATGCCCTTCTTGAAAGATAGTTAAGGGACACCTGCATACGCATGTCTACCCCTGAGTCATTTATGTTGATCACAATTATTTTCTCCTGAAAACTATCCTTTGTCACTAATATCACCCTTATAGAATTTATTATCCTGTCCAAGGCCTTTTTATAGGTGAAGAAATTATTATTGAGAGAAGCCCTGAGAGCCTTGAGCAATTCATCAAATTCCCTGCTCAGACTAGGTCCCCAGTTGCTCTAATAAGCCTCTCTATTTCAATATCAATTTCTTGAGATTTGCTCTTTTCAGTAGCTTGGATAGTTTGAGTAGATGATCTTAATAGCCTAGCCTCTATCTCCCCCTTAGTCTTGTTGGCAGGCATGAGAAGGGGAGTAGGAATTTTAGGCCTCACGGCTTCTGGAAGTGCAGGAAGTGATATGTTAAGCTTGCCCATGATAGCTCCCAAAGCCACAACATTTTGTATTTGTAAGTACTTGTGGGAGTCTACTAAGGTTTGAATATATGTCTATTGACTCTGCACCAATGAGGTGAGAGCATGCACTTGAGCTGTGAGTGATTCATTGGAAGACTGTAAGTTGGAGCTCTTCCAAAGAGATGGAAATTTTTGAGTTGGGCTTTGGAAACTTCATTGATTACATCATAACCTTCAACAGGAGTTAAGGCTTTAGCATTGCTTCCCAAAATGGTTAGATAATCCTCCCTGAATTTAGATAAAACAGCCTCCATCTCCAGATTTTAGTCCTTGTTCAGCCAAGCATCACAGTTGCCATCTTGTTCAGCTTCATTAATAATTTTTATCTTTTTATTCTTGGACATCTATTTGATATGAGAGCATTATGGCCTGGTAATCCTGGTTAGACATATCTAAAATTAGGAGTTGTTGAGAGATCTGTGCAAGTCCTGCTAGTTGATCAACCCTGAAATCTTCATGACTAGATTGAGGTGTATCTTCTTGTAGCCAGTTAGAGACTATATGAGTTGGTTGAGAAGTTGAGGGTTCAGGTGTTTGGATATGTGAGGAGCCAGGAACACCTGTGACAGGAGTCACAGTTGAACTCGCAGTTTGCACTTTGGTTATGACAAGGTGTTGTACCTCACCAGTTGTGGGAACCTCCATTTGAATTGGTAGGGATTTGAATGTGCTACTGCCATTTGCAACAACTTCAAACCCTTGTGTGTCTTGCACCACACTGTCACTTAAATGTGTTATTCTTGCCTCCTATATGACAGGATCATTGGCGATTGTACTCTCAGCTTCAATCGTCAGAGAAATTTCAGCCAGGGTTTTGAGAGGAGTTGTTCCTGAAATAAGAACCTCCAATTGAATTGGAGAGGATTTAGATCGCTCCTCCTCAGGAGTACAACCCTCAAACCTTACATCCTGTGAAGGCGTATTTGCATATGAAGGTGCATTTGTGATCTCCATAGGGTCTTTAGTAAAAACTGATGAATCCTCCATGGTTTTGATGGTGTCATCAAGGTCTACCCCAACTAGTAGCCTCTCACCATCTGAATGAGGTGTCCGGGTGGTGATCAAGATTTCTTGAACCAAGTCACTTGAATGGGGTTGTACTTGAGAATTAGATTCAAGCACATTATGAGAAGAAGAAATTTGTGAGATAAGTAGAGTTTGATCATGAGTGAGTGTTGGCAGCTCCCCCTGAGTGAATAAGGGAGCTTCAAAAGATGTGCTCTCATTGTGTGTGTCATCCTTATTTCCTCTTTCATACTCTAGAATTGGATCTAGTGCAGGTGCAGACTCATTACAAGATGCATTGAGGAGAATGCTATTTTCAATAGAAACATCCTTTTGAGAGGATGTCTCTAGAATATATTTTAACCCCATTTTTACAACTGCATCCTTTTGGGAGGATACATAGGTGTCTTGAGTGGTACACTCAGTTCGTTTAGCCTTCTTTGTTTTTCTGACCAAGGGTGACTCAGGTTGTATTAGAACCTCACCACTCTCATTCATTACAGTAAGGGTTATCTCCGTTCTCTTCTTTTTATTTACTTCACCCTTTTGAGATGATGAAGTGGTTGGTTTCCTAGCTGCTATTAGTTTTGAAGAAGTGGTCTCAGCTTGGGAAAGCCCTGTTGGTTTTCATGTATTTGAGCTTCTACAGGTTCAGGGACCATAGCTGTATACTAGATTGTGCATTTGATCTCATGTCAGACATAAGGTAAGGGTAAGTCTTAAACCTCTCCATCATGAATGGAGTGATTTTCAGACTCACATTTACCTTATTCTTTGTAGTAAGTGAACCAAATATAATTTTGGACACTTGCTTATAATTGCCTATTTTAGAGCTGTCTATACCATTCAACAAATATATGTCTGATACTTTATGATTCAAAGTAGACATAATAAATCTAGAAAATAAAATTTCCTTACCTCTAGCAGATTGGGGCATAGTTATCCTGCTGGGAAGTTCTTTCAGGATCAATAGACCAACATTCAAGTATCTGTTGTGGGCTATTGAGAACACCAGCTTCTGCACCACACTTGGGATGTTGTCATATCTTGTCTTCCTGCATGTGAAGGCCCTTACTGTAGAATCAAACACAAAGGACCATTCCTTGCTTAGGTTTGTTCTGTTCAAACTGACCAGGTTGATTCTTCCATCATAATTGATGAAATCTATGAACTCAGCTAACTCATCTTGTGTTGGCATCTCCACTAGATTTGCAGTTGGAAGACCCAAAGCTGAATTCACATCTTTATCATTGAACTCTATCTGTTGGCCTCTAATTGTGCAAGTTACCACCAAAGACACAGAGTTGTCATTCATAACAGTTCTCACCACAGTTGTTGTCCAAAATTCATGCAGAACATCCAAGTACATGACCGGGTTAGTAGTTAAAGCACCTGCAAGATAGGATTCAGACAAATATTTCAAAAACCCCTTGAAACTGCCAGGGGCTTGATTAGCATCAGTAAAAGCGAGATAGTTGATTCCTTTCTCTGGGATTGTAGCTCTAACAATATTAAGTGTGATTGTTGCTAAGTAAGAGTGAATGGGTAAGAAAAATTGGTTAGAAAGAACTTGAAATGAGAGAAATCGGTTTTGAATTGAAAAAATGAGGTCACTTAGAGTTCTTGAAGGTGTAAGTATATGTGTATCGAGATGTCTGAATATTTATAGGAAAAGCGGATGACTAATCGAGGACTCAAAAATAGACGTTTGGAGTAAACTTATCGAGAAGTCATTTTGAAAAAGGAATTACATATCGAGAAGTCATTTTAATACTTAGCCCATATCTGTCATAAAGTCTGTCATAAAGGATCAAGACGAGAGTGTCTAGGAGTTCCTTCCTAAAATGGACTGAATTATTTCTAAGTTTTATTTTAATAAATCCAAATGAATTTATCAAGAGCATTTTTACCAAAATTATTTATTGAATTTTAAATTATTTCAGTTCTGAATTATTTTTAAGTCTAAATGTACTTTGTAGGGAACTCTATGAATTAACACCTATAGAGAACTCTACAATGACTTATTGATAAGTTATAATAGAGCTTATCGAGAAGTCCCTCGAGAAGTCAGGAAATTGACTTGTCGAGAACTCACTCGAGAAGTCTTAAAATAACTTGTTGATAAGTCAATTAGACTTATCGAGAACTCAGTTCTCTATATGCTCTTGATTATTTTAATTTTGTCTTGTGTTTATTTTACATATTGAAGATATAAAGTAACATTTTGACAGTTTTCTTAGAATTGAAAAATTCCAAGCTAAATTTTTATTTTTGAAAAATAAATATGCAGAGATTTACGAAATATCTATAATTCATATTTTAGTTAATTTCTAATAAAATCAAATTAATTTTGATTTACTAGAAATTAATTTGCTGCAACACATTAGCTGAGTTCTTGCCTTAGGATGAAGAATTTAACATTCTAATTTCACCTACAACTCTAGTGAAAGTTGCTTCATCCAAAGGTTTAGTAAAAATGTCAGCTAATTATTTTTCAGTTGGAAAAAAATGAGCTCAATGGTACCATTTATAGCATGTTCTCTAATAAAATGGCACCTTACATTAATGTGCTTTGTCCTAGAATGATTAACTGGATTAGCCACAATAGATATAGCACTAGTATTGTCACACATAATTGGAATTTTGTGTAACACTAGGCCTTAATGTGGCGCCCTCCAAACCCGGGTCAGAAGTTTGGGGTACACAACACACACAATATATAAACATGTATAAGAAATATTATTTGCAATGACCCTGCTTTACATAAATACGGATCGCAACAGGTTAAAGTATGAAAATAAGCCACAACCTTAACTTTTATTACAACGTACCAAATCCCAACTAATTTAATTTACAACTGATATCAAAATTATTCTTACAATCTTACTATCTTTCTACTATATGAAGCTCCTTTCTAGCTCAATCCAACTCAAACTGGAACCTTAGCCCGCACTTTGGACTGGGAAACTCTACTATCATCCATATCATTTTCAACTGTAAAATGTATAAAAAGAATCGCAAGGGTGAGCTAACTAGCTCAGCAAGTCATAATAGTGATAACTGAGGTTAATCAATGTTCATATGTAATGATTCAGAAGAATCAAGTTTATTGTTAAGCAATCGTTAGAATTGGATATTCATTTTAAGTTTTAAAACCAAGGTTAAGCTGCTGATCAGTCACACACTAACCTCGAGCAAAGCACACATCACTGCTCTAATTACTGGATCCAAGGCACACATTGTCCTAATTTGACCATTGATTTGGTCTGACCACGAATCTGGTCCACATATATATAAAAAATATCCAATTCTAAAGCAGTTCAATATGATAAATAATATAATTCGATAAAACCAGATCATAATCAATGATGGTTAAACACTTGAATAAGAACGTAAGGAAACTCATGGATATCTCAAGGGGATATCAGGGTATGTATAAGAAACAGATTTTCAGTCTGTAAAAGGATCAAGTATGAGACAAATAATGATTTTTCAAGGTATAGTTCTTTGATGTTATAAATAATGGCTGGAGTATAAAAGTTTCTGTGTTTTCAAACAATTTTGTTCCAGCGTTTGGTGTTTGGTAGTTATACATTTGGGGAGTAGTATCATATTTGTGTGATGTGGTATCTGAGGATCAACAAAGGATGGTTTACAAAGAATAAGGCTAACGACTCAAGATAAAAAAAATCAGGGTTCAAGGGTAAATAGTTTAAAGCACTTGGAATATAAAACATGAGTTATTTTGAATAATAGCAACATGTTATGAAATAGTTCGAAAATATTTGCAATATATCTTGAAGAAAAGTTCGGGAGTACCTGCCTTACATTACTAGAAATAGTGCATACGACATCGGTACTTAGACATCGGCACGTAATGCACCCGATGTTAAAAATTCTTTTAACATCGGTTTCTCGTAAAGCGATGTTAAATCCAAGTATTGACATCGTTTATGTATACTAGCTATTGTCTGTGTCCAATTTTCAAAAAATGTCAAATAAACATTTTTCACTTTGACATCGGTTTTTTATACTAACCGTTGTTTATAACCAATTTTTAAAAAATACCAAATAACTCATCATTTTCCCCTGTTTTTCTACTCAAAATTTCCCCCCTTTTGCCAAAAAATTTATTTCCCCCTTAACACATTTTAATTCCCCCCTTTCCAAAAATATCTTCACTAGTTACTCATACATCAGGGCTCTCTCTCTCTCTCAAACTCGCGGCTCTCTCTCTTTGCTCTATCTCTCAGACCACGATTGCAATTCTCTCTCAAACCTCCGCTCTATCTCAAAAACCCTGATTCTCTCTCTCAAATATCGAGCTTCATCTCCTTCAGCTCTCCTCTCTCTCCCCCTCTCTCTCCCCCTCTCTGTCTTTCTCTGTCTCCTTTCTTACCGCTCCTTTCTTGTAAAACCCAATTTAAACCTAATACGAAATCACTGAATCGAGATTTGTCTCTCTCTTTCTCCACTCTACCTTTGTATTCTCTATTACTATCTCTTTCTCCTCTCTCTTCCGTCTCCCTATCTAGATCTTGGTGGAAGCTTCGATTTATGTAAAATCGATTGGTGAAGGTTAGATTCTGGTCACGATGAAAGCGATTGACGATGGTTTGAAGAAAGTGAAGGAGTTTTCCGTTACAAATCGGGCTAGAAATTGGTGGTCTTATTTAATTTAGTAGCTTAAAATTGAGCCGAGAAAGCAAATGTTTGATTTGATTATGTAAATTTTAACTTTGTTTCAAAATTTTACTTTTTGATTTTAATGAAGCTTTTGTTTATAGGTCTAAAGCTTTGGAGCTTTAAACCAACCCTCAATCAGTAACATATCTCTTTCTCTTTTGGCTTTATTTATATCCATTGTGTATTTATATAGATCTGTCGGTGTATATTTATATTTGTATGTTCAGTTTTGTTTATTCTATTATGTTCTGCTATTAAGTTTAGGTGTTAAAAAATAAAGAATGATACAAAGGCATGGATCTTCTTCATGTTCTTTTGGTTCTTTTAGATTTACAGTGGTATTGTGAAGTGGTGTATGAAGGTACAACATTGAGAAACCATCAGAAAAGAAAGAGGCAAGCCGATTTTAATTTTCATTGTTAGTTTTTTATTTTTAGAAGACACTGATGTATGTTTGAATGTTAGGTGGATTTGACACTGCTCATTCTGTGGCTAGGTAATCTTTTTTATTTATCAACTAGTTAACCATGGTTCCTTTTTATGTGATCTTATTTGCTTAGTTTTTGTTATTTTTGAGTTAACTAATAGTGGTTGTCCGTGTTAAATGTTTAGAGCTTATGATCGTGCTGCAATAAAATTCCGGGGTGTTGATGCAGACATCAATTTTAACCTTAGCGATTATGATGATGATATGAAACAGGTTAGTTGCACAATGCATATCAATATCTTTAAGTTTTTCATTGAGGTAATAGACTAATACCACTAGCACTTTATTTAGAGTTTAATTTTTGTTCCTTTTATCACTTAATGAGTAAGATATTGGACTCTTATTTCATCTATTTGCAGATGAAGAGTCTAGGCAAATAAGAATTTATACATATACTCTGACGCCAAAATACAGATTTCGCAAGAGGCTACAAATGTGGTAGATGGGAAGCTCGAATGGGCTAATTTCATGGCAAGAAGTGAGAAATTGTTATATATCTCACATTATTTAAACCACCTTGGCACTCCTGGACATTGATTACTACACCACCTATAAGCATTGTTTGATAATAATGTTTAGTAATCTTGAATCTATGCTTCCAGTAAGAAGAGGATATGATTGAGACCAAGATTTCTTCTACTGAGGTATATCTATCTTGGACTATTTGACAGTGAAGTTGAAGCTGCAAGGTAATCTTTCAGATTATAGAAATTTTTACACTCGTCCTCAACTGAGTATCATCAAAAACATCCTTGTTTTTCCTTATCTAGCAAACTCACTGCAATCTGAGTATTGATTAACATGGATGAACGACGATACATTCTCTGTTTTCTATAGCAGGCAGTAATTACAATCTTGATCTAAACTTGGGTATGTCAACCCCCTAATCTAAAATTGGTCCAAAAGAAACTGCAACTTCTAGGAAACTCCAATTTGTTTCTTGTGATAGGATGGAAGATAGGTGATTACAGGTAATACATAAATCTATAAAGATAACAATGTCACAGTTGTATGCTTCCTCATACCCCTCCACCAGGATGACCTTCCCTCTGCATAACTTTATGTATATTTATCCATTCCCTCTATTTTAATATCTAAGATGTTCCACTTTTATACACATTCTCATTTCCTTTTTATGTATATGCATTTTTAAAAAGAACTTTGGAAGTGCAAAAGTTCTAGTTAGTGTTGATAAATCCAGTTAGGATAAATTTATTTCTTCTTTGCTAAATATTTATTAATTTCCATGTCAAATTATGCAGGTAAAAGGAGACCCAAATATTTCTTACATTACTCTAAATACTATCGTGCACCAGAACTTATATTTGGTGCAACAGAGTACACTACAGCCATAGACATCTGGACATCTGCTCTGCTGGGTGTGTTTCAGACGAACTGCTGCTTGGTCAGGTTGATACAAGTTAATCAGTATATATTATGCCTTTCGTTGGAATGGGAGCCTAGTAATTATATACCCATCTGAACACTTCTTTTTGTAATTTTTGTAGCAACGAGAGAAATGATCCCAGTAGGAAAATAGATTGTTTATTGTAACCATATACATATTGTTTACAAGTTTGGATATTTTTGTATTAAATAAATGAAATATTAGTAATAGCTAAGATATAACATATTTTTTGGTCATGATTTGATTTTTGGGTTGGATTTTTTTTTGCATGGTTTCAATTTTGGGTTGTATAAATAAATATGCAAAAATATTATTTAAAAAGAGTGAATTTAATATCAATTAGTTATTGTGAACTGATGTTTATAGATCAGTTGATGGGAACCGATGTCTATATGAATATATAACATCAGTTACTACAACATAAATGATGTTTATAAGAGTCTATAACATCGGTTAGAGAAACATGCTGATGTTAAACAACAAGATTTAACATCACTTCCGAAAAAGAAACCCATGTCTTATCCAGCATTTCACATCGGTGTGCTAAACTCACCTATGTCTGATCTAACATTTCACATCGGTTATCTAAACTAACCGATGTCTGATCCAGCTATTCACATCGGTCACTTAAACTAACCGATGTCTGGTTTAGCATTTCATATCGGTTTGTTCGAAAGAATTTTAATAAATGGCTTTTAGAACTTGTAGGTTTCATGTTTTAATGGATAAATACCTCATAATATACTCATATTCACATAAAAATACTGTAATATAAGCTAAAATTTGTCGCAAAGACATCATAATTAATCTTAAAACCGATGTATAGCAGTGTAATAGACATCGGATGTTAACCGATGTAAAAGGCTGATGACATTTAAGATCACACGCGAAGACATCGGTTCAGATTATTTTTAACATCGATTCTGAACCGATGTCTGATGCCATATTTTTAGTAGTGTTACAGGGCTTTATAATTATTACTGATCAATTCTGAGCCGACTCTATCGCTCAGGCTTTAACGTCCAACCACTAGATCCCATTGGATTCGACTTCGACACTCAGGTTTTTCTGTTGAAATTCTACTGAGCTCGTCTCGTCGACTGACCACTAGGTTATCTTTAGTCCATTGTCCACTTTCGGTTTTCCGACTAGAACCTACTGGGTCGAAATACTCTATGTTAGATACCCAGTTATGCTTGACATATCCTCGCTAACCACCCACCCATACGATAGCATATTCCGACTCGTAATTATTCATATTATAATAAGACAAACCACAACTAGGGTTCACGTTCTCAAAATCGGTTCAGTGTTCGTTTTCAGAAAATACGTATACTTGTCATTGTATGAAATTAGGGTTATTGAGTTTTGGACAGAACATTTACCACAACATACAATCAAGTTTAATGTATAATTATATATATTCACTCGACGTCCCAGTAATTACCGGATACGCTCCCACATTTCCATAGTTGATTTCCCGAAAATCGGGCAGCATCTCCTTTGTTTATCGGACTACCCGTCGAAACATCAATCGACGTCAATTCAACAACAAACAATCCAATAATTACTTCAACCGATACCATAACCGAATCCACGTCACAAATCCCAATCACCGATTCAACTACTTTATTATTACTATTATTCGCATTCCAGTTCGGACCTTAATAATTATATCCGACTATTTACAATTCGAAAATAATAGTACGAATCAAATATTAAATATTGTTTTATAATTATAGGACTCAGAATTAATTCATCACAGTCCACCGTCAACTCATCGAAAATCACCGTTGACGGCGGCAAAATTCGTCGGTGCCCGATTATTTCGGGTGTCCCCTTACCAATTTCACCGATATTGCTGTAAAACAGAACATTTAATTCAATAATCACGAAAGCCTCATCGAATTTCCTCAAAAATCACATAAATAATTCCGATAACCTGAAATAATGGTTCGAAACATTCATAATAACACAACAAACTTCCAAATCAACAACATCGCAACAGTAACCGGAAACAAGCCGGGAACTAAACAACAAGCCGGAAAAAAAATCGATGCACATCAGACACACCATCACACAAATAAAACACACCCATATATATAGATAGACCAACAAGTAGGAACAAGACCGGAACAATCACCGGAAAACGAACCGGAAAAGATGAATGCGACGGCGACTGGGCAACAGAGGGGGAAAACGGAAATAGAGGGATGAAAGAGAGAGAGAAGAGACATGAGAGATATGATAAATGGAGAGAATCAGGAGATCGAGAGTATAGAGATTGATATCGATGAATAAGAACAGGGTTGGTATTTTCAGTTTAGTTTTTTTCCTTTTTCCCTGCAATTGCCACATATTTACAAATTCTGAGAATTAGACGCGTGTCAAATGAATTGACACGTACCCCCGCGCGGCCCGATTCTGCCCCGCTATTTGCATTTTAACAAACCAAAGCACACTTAAAATGGTTTCAGAAACTCATAAAAACAGTCTTAAAATTTTCTAAAAATCCCGAAAGTAATAAAATAAAATTTTCATAATTTTTAAAATACTTTTGTAACGCAACTCATACCCGCATTTCGCAATTAACGAACCGGGTTGCACTTAAAACAAAATCAAAAAAATCACGAAAATAGTCTTAAAATGTTACAAATATCCCGAAGTTTATAAAAACATAAATTTTGAAATTTTAAAATAATTTCTGAAATGCAATTTATACCCGCTTTTATCGAATAAATGAAACAACGCGCGGGTGAGATTAATCTAAAAAATTCCCAAAAATTTTAAAATTCTCGGAATACTCCAAACTTAAATAAATATGAGTTTCATAATTTTTGAAGAATTTTGGAATTAAATACAGATTTTACAATTAAATGCAATCAGAAAATCATACAGGGTTAAATAATTGATAAAATATTGATTTCTAAATTTTATAAAATCCCAAATATAATGATTGAAATTTTAAAATCATGAAACTAATTTTAGAGACAATCTAAATATTTACGGGTTTAAAACTCTAATAAAATCACCTTTAAAAATAAAACAGAGTAATATAACTCAATCTTTAACTACACATTCCAATCCTTTACACAAATAAATCACAGAAAAATAGTATATATCAACATACTGCTACCAAAACCAAGACACATATTTTATTTAATTAATACTTCCACTATTACATATTTAAATAATTCAAAAATACACGAGTCGTTATATCCTTCCCCCCTTAAAAAGATTCTGTCCTCAGAATCTGGTTTAACTAAATAAGTGAGGATATTTGTCAAGCATATCTGACTCTAGTTTCCAAGTAGACTCTTCTACTCGAGGATTTCAAACGTACTTACTATAGATATACACTTATTTCCAATGACTTGCCTTTAACGATTAAGAATTTAGATCGATCACTATATGCAAAACAAACTTGGACATGAGCCCATTGGCTCCTGATCAATCACTTGATTCGAATCAGATACTTATCGCCCTAACCTTGACAGGAAAAATACATTATATGTACATACTATTGTGACGGTAACATCAAATCATGAACAACTTTATCTATATTTATCAATACCTCAAATGGTTCACTAAACTTAGGATTCAACTTGTCCTCTCTATTCGGATCTATCCAACCTTTTTCAAGGTAAAACTTTTACTAACACTACTAGTCCTATTTCTATACCCATACACTCTCTCGATACAAATCCGCCTTCGTGCTTTGATTATCCCAAACTGTTTCAATCAATATCACTACGCCCTTGGTGTGCTGAATTAACGTAGAATTTGACAACTTCCTTTCTCCCATTTTATCTCAATAAAGTGGGGACCTACACTTGCGTCCACCTAAGGCTTGGTAAAGTAGCACTCTAAAGCTAACATTGATGATAAATAATCATCCCAATTTTCCTTAAAACTCAACCTCTCCACATATCTTGTTTTTCCTGAATCGCTTCCTCACTTTGACTCTTCGCTTAAGGATGGTAAGCGGTGCACATTTTCAACTTGGTTTCCAAACATTTAAACATCTCCTATTTATTTTCATCAGTTAAGGCTGAAAAGTAATCTCATATATAAACTTCAGATTCCACTCTTTCCAATTCGTTTATTAACTCCTCAGTGATCTTAATTACATCCAATCCCTTCATTCTGTACAAGGCATCTGTTACCATTCAGCTTTGTTTAGGTAGTTGTTAATGGATTAACCGGAATCTTTTGTTAACCTCGGTCAAAATTTCATACTTGAGAGCTCAATGTATAGTTTCTCTCCTTCTAATCTTTGGGGAAAAATCTTTGGGCATTCCACACAAACTTTCTTATTCTTTGAATAGCTGAGGATGTTATCAATAGATACAATTTACTTATCCAAGTACTCCTTATATACCATGTCCCTTAATTCCTTATAGACAACTGATACACTTGTTATTTCACATAATATCACCAGAGCTTGCAATGCTTGTAACTTATTTTAATCGTAATCTCTGTTATGTCCTCAGGTCGGATCTTAAGTTAATTCTCGATACATAACACACTTCTTGAATTAGGTCTCATATGTAATTAATTCTTTATAGGGTCTCACTTCTTCTTATTCATTGTTTTGCTAAACTCCCGATAATCAGTACATACTCTTATAATTTTATTCCTTTTCTCCATGAACATCACTAGTACCCTTCACGATTCACTTCTTGTAAAACCACTCCCTGGGTCTACCTTATCCACTAGGCCTCCAATACTTCGCCTTAATTCTTTGACATATCCAACACTTCCTAATCCATCTTGAAATTTCCTTCTTATACCTGGTTATCACTATTTTTCTTTAAATTTCCGCATATCTTGGCATTTCTTCAATAAATTAAATACTTTATATTGTGAATTCCCTGTGGGATCTCATTTCTTAGTCCTTCTACTTGTAGGATCCAAGTGCTGGAAGAAAACCCGGGGGTATCGTGATCGTTCTCCTGGGCACATAAATTTCCTCTTACTAACTGCTTACATCGTGATCCGTTATCTTTTCTTAACATCTCCTTATCTTTCCCTTAACAACTTTGACTAAAAGGTCATACTATCTATTCTTGCTCCTTTTGGATTATAAACTCTGACTTCCAATTCCAACTTTTGAAATTCCATAGATAATTCTTCTGGTGCAGTTTCTGTGTTTACTTTCTTCATTTTACTTATCATTTGCCACTACATTTGCTTTTCCTTGTAAATATATACTTCAAACTCTTATGGTCCGTATAGATTTTACACCTTTCTCCATATATATCATGTTTCCCAATCTTTCAAAACAAATATTATTACTGTTAGTCCCAATTATGAGTAGGATACTTCTGCTCATAAGGTTTCGGTTGTCTGGGTGTATATACAATAACTTTATTGTGCTGCATCAACACACATCCTACTTCCTTATGAGAAGCATCACTATAAACTACCAAATCCCCTTGATACTTTCCAAAGTGATAATGCAGGTGCTGTAACCATTCTTTCATTTAACTCCACAAAACTTTCTTCACCCTTCCCCATTTCCTATAAACTTCTTGCTTTCCTGGTCAGCTTCGTCAAAGGTATTGCAACTTTTAAGAAATCTTGCACAAATTTTCAATAATAACCGGTCCATGGTAAAACTTCTTACTTTTGTTGGTGCTTTTGGTCTTTCTTTATTCATAGTAACTTTAATTTCTGCTGGATCCCCTTTGATCTCCTCCTCACTGACTATTTATGCTTCCTTCCATCAAAACTTTCACCTTGTAAAATTTTCATACATCTTCTTTCTTCTTCGACTTCCCAGTTATCATTAAATACCTTGCATGGTCCTCCTTGGACTTTAAGTAACATAAATATAACTTATTCGGATCTTCCTTCACGATTCTGTTCATCAAGTTTAAATATTACTAGTATATTGGTTAATCCAAATGACAATACTAGAATTTTATAACCACAGTACTTAGTTCTGAAAATTATCTTTGATATGTCCATAGGTTTAATCTTCAATTGGTGAAATACCAAGTCTTAAATCAATCTTATAGAAGTACTTTGCTTCTTTCATTTGATCAAACAAATCATTGGTTCAAGGTAACATATACTTTCTCTTGATAGTAAACTTGTTGAGCTTTCGCTAGTCGACGCATAATCCCATACTTCCATATTTCTTATTAACAATTAGTACCGATGCACCTTATGGGATACACTAAGTCTAATCGCTTCTTCTTCTAGCATCTCTTGCATCTGCTTTGCTAACTTCCTCATTTTAACTGGTGCCATTTTGTATAAAGCCTTGGTCAGTGGCTTCGTCTCAGGTGCTAAGTCAATCGCGAACCTCATTTTCCTATCTGGAGGAAATATGGATAACCCTTCTGGAAACATATCTTAAAACCCCTAATTGCTATAAAATCCTCAAGTTCTGTGTGCTCCTGACTTTCATTTATAATCGTCATAGCGCTTACATCTTGGTAACTATAACCTTTTAATCTTAAATCATTGTTAACAAGTTCTTTACCTTCCTTCGTCCTTTAAACCTCATCATATTCTCATTTGGCGTCTTCAAACTATCTTCTATCACGATGGTCTACCTGGGCATCACGCTTGAATAGTTAATCCATTTCTTAGAATAATGTCCAATCCTCTTATCTCAAATGATATCAATTCTTCACTACTTATTGCTAGAAATCTCAATTCCACCGTTGCTATTTACTTATTTAATAATTACACATTCTGGACTTGCTAGTCTTTTAGTCATAATCTTATCAATTCAACAGGGTAATTCATCTTATCAACAAAACCTTGAGAGATAAACAATTAAGTTTCTCTCACATATTCTAATACTTTAACGCATAAGGTATTCACCATAATCATTCACGTCACCGGTATTCTGAATAACCTATTTCACAGACAATTCATAAGCTATCATTCTTGGAGACGTATTCCTTATTGGAGCAGATTCCCTTGACTCTTAGTGGATCCTTCACTGGGGCTAGTGATTTGCAATCCTCGCCATATGCCCTTGTTTCCTTTCCATGCATAAGACCGCTTGATTCAGGATACGTTGATTTCTGTTTGAAAACCTCTTGAAAAGAACGACAGTACAATGAAATGACTAGAAGGATTCAAAATTCAACAAAAATTATAGTTGAAAAGAAAGAAGAAGTAAGGATTTGAATATGAATGAGACAACCACATTGGTACTTAAGATGGCCAGTCTTTCGTACCATATGGCATACAACACATGATTAGGTGGCGTCCCACCCGACTCTTCGTCATCCCGACAAAGCGTCTCACCATAACACTATTTGTCCCAATCAGAGAGCAAAACTTAAGAGGAACAATTTAAATTTGAAAAGAATACAATATCCTCCTTTTTTGATATCATCATAAGGAGTTTATTAAGAAAAAAAGTTCATATATTTTTAGGAATTAAAAAGGAATATACGCTGTAATATTGAAGACAAGAACGACACCATTGGTCACCATCCACACTTCATTTATATTCATCTTTCGAGCTTGTTCGATCATATTCCCATTGTTCCATATAACAACTTTAGAAAGTACGTTGAAATGCCTTCGCAAATTAAGCATTATAGTAGATTCTTACTTATCACATCTTGCGTCTTTACCATCACATCTACACGTATAATATTTTAACAATTCGATCATAATGGCGTTCTCATCAGATAACTTCGGGTTTCCTCTTTTTTTTTTTAATTTAGAATAACCACGAACCATTCAACATAACGATTGTTTTGTTAATAATATTCTTCTTTTAGAGAGGTCTGGAAATCTTCCCAATCTTCTTCGATCACGCCCAGGCTCCTTTTATATTAATGAATTCTTTAGACTTTAATGGTCTCTGCCACTGGATGAATAATTACTCCATACGCGGATTCTGTAATTAACCTTGTCAAACAATATTTGCACATTACCGTTAGGAATAATCAACTTCTTCATAATCGCGGGTTACTTTGTTCTCTGAATTAACAATACTAAGTCTAAAATAAACATCCTTCCAGATAATACAGGTCTTTTAATAAACAAGAAACTCAAGTAGTAACTTGACAACCAAGGTATAAAACTTATTTTATTAAGACAGCCTTTGAAAATTTGTTAAGAAAATCTCTTTCGAGAGTTTGTTTAAGAAAATTTTGAAAATCGCACACTTGGTTGTCCTTACTATATGAGTTGGTTGTTGTCCTTCTTTCCTATAACAAGGTACCAAATTAAAGAAATAATCACATAAAAGTCCGTTCACTTCAATCTACCTTTTCTCCTTTATCGTGTCCATTTGCCTTCCTTAATCGACGAAAAATTCAATTGTCGCTGCATGTTATCTTATTCGTAGCTTCACATCAAAGCTTCCATACTGGTAATACTCCCAACATTATCGTTGCAGTAGTTAAGTAGAACAGGCTATCCAGTAGTTAACAAATCGGCTGATGTCACATCACCTTGTTACTATAAATATATCACATTGTCATAACACCATTAATTATCTTCAAGAAAGCTCCGGAAACCATAATCTCCTCTAACTCTCTTTTCAATACTTATCTAATCCATTCCACAAGCTAGTCATGGGTGGCCTAATCACTAATGGCTTCTTTTAATCTGGTAACAATTATCCTTCGGAGCACCTGAATCATCTTTCTAGACTTCTTCTCACCTTTATTTATATCTCAAGTACTTACCATTTACTGCAACACCCGAATCCATCCTCATAGGTACAATTGCTTCATAGGACAAATTTTAAACTGGGATATAGAACAGGGTGCAAGGTAAACTGAAATGATACACTCACAATCGAATGTCCAGTAAACCAAGAATAAACAAATAGAGGTTCTTAAATAGGTCATCTCATATCAAGAGGTGGTAAAATAGCGTAGAATAGCTTGAAGAGGGTCAACTGCCATAACGGAAGGTAGTACCATTAATACTGATGGAGGAACAAGGTGCAAATCAAATATGAGAAAAGATGACGATCCTTGAACGGAAAGCTCCAAACGATCAAACGATACAGGGAAATCAGGATGTGCCATTGCCGTTGTCTGGAAAACACGTCGCAAGTTAAGAATCCCGAATCGCAATACGAACCGTGCCGGAGACCTACTATACAATCGCACTCAACCTCACAACGTCTTATCTTTCTATTTCCTATTCCTAATCCTAACCCTCTACCCAATACCGACAATCAAGGCTTGTTTCAGTGACTTATAACCTGTAGCTCTGATACCAACCTGTGGCGCCCTCCAAACCCGGGTCAGAAGTATGGGGTCCACAACACACACAATATATAAACCTGTATAAGAAATATTATTTGCAATGACCCTGCTTTACATAACTACGGATCGCAAAAGGTTAAAGCATGAAAACAAGCCACAACCTTAACTTTTATTAAAACGTACCAAATCCCAACTAATTTAATTTACAACTGATATCAAAATTATTCTTACAATCTTACTATCTTTCTACTATATGAAGCTCCTTGCTAGCTCAATCCAACTCAAACTGGAACCTTAGCCCGCACTTTGAACTGGGAAACTCTACTATCATCCATATCCTTTTCAACTGTAAAATGTATAAAAAGAATCGCAAGGGTGAGCTAACTAGCTCAGCAAGTCATAACAGTGATAACTGAGGTTAAGCAATGTTCATATGGAATGATTCAGAAGAATCAAGTTTATTGTTAAGCAATCGTTAGAATTGGATATTCAATTTAAGTTTTAAAACCAAGGTTAGGCTGTTGATCAGTCACGCACTAACCCCGAGCAAAGCACACAGCACTGCTCTAATTACTGGATCCAAGGCACACATTGGCCTAATTTGACTAGTGATATGGTCTGACCACGAATGTGGTCCATATATATATAAAAAAGAACTATCCAATTCTAAAGCAGTTCAATATGATAAACAATATAATTCGATAAAACAAAATCATAATCAATGATGGTTAAACACTTGAATAAGAACGTAAGGAAACTCATGGATATCTCAAGGGTATGTATAAGAACGGATTTTCAGTTTGTAAAAGGATCAGGTATGAGACAAATAATGATTTTTCAAGGTATAGTTCTTTGATGTTATAAAGAATGGTTGGAGTATAAAAGTTTCTGTGTTTTCAAGCAATTTTGTTCCAGCGTTTGGTGTTTGGTAGTTATACATTTGGGGAGTAGTATCATATTTGTGTGATGTGGTAGCTGATGATCAACAAAGGATGGTTTACAAAGAATAAGGCTTACGGCTCAAGATCAAGAAAAATCAGGTTTCAAGGGTAAATAGTTTAAAGCACTTGCAATATAAAACATGAGTTATTTTGAATAATAGCGACATGTTATGAAACAGTTCGAAAATATTTGCAATATATCTTGAAGAAAAGTTCGGGAGTACTTGCCTTACAGGGCTTTATAATTATTACTGATCAATTCTGAGCCGACTCTGTCGCTCAGGCTTTAACATCCAACCACTAGATCCCATTGGATTCGGCTTCAACACTCAGGTTTATCTGTTGAAATTCTACTGAGCACGTCTCGTCGACTGACCACTAGGTTATCTTTAGTCGATTGTCCACTTTCGGTTTTCCGACTAGAACCTACAGGGTTGAAATACTCTATGTTAGATACCCAATTATGCTTGACATATCATCGCTAACCACCTACCCATACGATAGAATATTCCGACTCGTAATTATTCATATTACAATAACACAAACCACAACTAGGGTTCACGTTCTGAAAATCGGTTCAGTGTTCTTTTTCAGAAAATACGTATACTTGTCATTGTATGAAATTAGGGTTATTGAGTTTTGGAGAGAATATTTACCACAACGTAAAATCAAGTTTGTGTAAAGTATAAGTATATATATTCACTCGACGTCCCAATAATTACCGGATACGCTCCCGGATTTCCATAGTTGATTTCCCGAAAATCGAGCAGCGTCTCCTTTGTTTATCGGACTACCCGTCAAAACATCAATCGACGTCAATTCAACAACAAACAATCCAATAATTACTTCAACCGATACCATAACCGAATCCACATCACAAATCCCAATCACCGATTCAACTACTTTATTATTACTATTATTCGCATTCCAGTTCGGACCTTAATAATTATATCCGACTATTTACAATTCGAAAATAATAGTACGAATCAAATATTATATATTGTTTTATAATTATAGGACTCAGAATTAATTCATCACAGTCCACCGTCAACTCATCGAAACTCACCATTGACGGCGGCAAAATTCGTCGGTGCCCAATTATTTCGGGTGTCCCCTTACGAATTTCACCAATATTGCTGTAAAACCGAACATTTAATTCAATAATCACGAAAGCCTCATCGAATTTCCTTCACAAAAATCACACAAATAATTCCGATAACCTGAAATAATGGTTCGAATCATTCATAATAACACAACAAACTTCCAAATCAACAACATCGCAACAGTAACCGGAAACAAGCCGGGAACTAAACAACAAGCCGGAAAAAAAATCGATGCACAGCAGACACACCATCACACACATAAAACACACCCATATATATATAGACCAACAAGTAGGAACAGGACCGGAACAATGACCGGAAAACGAACCGGAAAAGATGAACGCGACGGCGACTGGGAAAGAGAGGGGGAAAACGGAAATAGAGGGATGAAAGAGAGAGAGAGAAGAGACATGAGAGATATGAGAAATGGAGAGAGTCAGGAGATCGAGAGTATAGAGATTGATATCGATGAATAAGAACAGGGGTGGGTATTTTCAGTTTAGTTTCTTTTCCTTTTTCCCTACAACTGCCACATATTTACAAATTCTGAGAATTAGACGCGTGTCAAATGAATTGACACGTACCCCCGCGCGGCCCGATTCTGCCCCGCTATTTACATTTTAACGAACCAAAGCACACTTAAAACGGTTTCAGAAACTCATAAAAACATCAATCGACGTCAATTCAACAACAAACAATCCAATAAATACTTCAAGCGATACCATAACCGAATCCACGTCACAAATCCCAATCACCGATTCAACTACTTTATTATTACTATTATTCGCATTCCAGTTCGGACCTTAATAATTATATCCGACTATTTACAATTCGAAAATAATAGTACGAATCAAATATTATATATTGTTTTATAATTATAGGACTCAGAATTAGTTCATCACAGTCCACCGTCAACTCATCGAAACTCACCATTGACGGTGGCAAAATTCGTCGGTGCCCGATTATTTCAGGTGTCCCCTTACGAATTTCACCAATATTGCTGTAAAACCGAACATTTAATTCAATAATCACGAAAGCCTCATCGAATTTCCTTCACAAAAATCACACAAATAATTCCGATAACCTGAAATAATGGTTCGAATCATTCATAATAACACAACAAACTTCCAAATCAACAACATCACAACAGTAACCGGAAACAAGCCGGGAACTAAACAACAAGCCGGAAAAAAAAATCGATGCACAGCAGACACACCATCACACACATAAAACACACCCATATATATAGATAGACCAACAAGTAGGAACAGGACCGGAACAATGACCGGAAAACGAACCGGAAAAGATGAACGCGACGACGACTGGGCAAGATAGGGGGAAAACGGAAATAGAGGGATGAAAGAGAGAGAGAAGAGACATGAGAGATATGAGAAATGGAGAGAGTCAGGAGATCGAGAGTATAGAGATTGATATCGATGAATAAGAACAGGGGTGGGTATTTTCAGTTTAGTTTCTTTTCCTTTTTCCCTGCAACTGCCACATATTTACAAATTCTGAGAATTAGACGCGTGTCAAATGAATTGACACGTACCCCCGCGCGACCCGATTCTGCCCCGCTATTTACATTTTAACGTACCAAAGCACACTTAAAACGGTTTCGGAAACTCATAAAAACAGTCTTAATTTTTTTTAAAAATCCCGAAACTAATAAAATAAAATTTTCATAATATTTAAAATATTTTTGAAACACAACTCATACCCGTATTTCGCAATAAATGAACCGGGCTGCACTTAAAACAAATTCAAAAAAATCACGAAAATAGTCTTAAAATGTTACAAATATCCCGAAGTTTATAAAAACATGAATTTCGAAATTTTAAAATAATTTCTGAAACACAATTTGTACCCGCTTTATTGAATAAATGAAACAACGCGCGGGTGAGATTAATCTCAAAAGTTCCCAAAATAATTTTAAAATTCTCGGAATACTCCAAACTTAAATAGATATGAGTTTCATAATTTTTGAAAAATTCTAGAATTAAATACAGATTTTACAATTAAATACAATCAAAAAATCATACAGGGTTAAATAATTGATAAAATATTGATTTCTAAATTTTATAAAATTACAAAAATAATTATTGAAATTTTAAAATCATGTAACTAATTTTAGAGACAATCCAAATATTTACGGGTTTAAAACTCTAATAAAATCACCATTAAAAATAAAACAGAGTAATATAACTCAATCTTTAACTACACATTCCAATCATTTACACCAATAAATCACAGACAAATAGTATATATCAACATACTGCTACCAAAACCAAGACACATATTTTATTTAATTAATACTTCCACAATTACATATTTAAATAATTTAAAAATACACGAGTCGTTATACATAATCCATTAGCTGATTTCTAATCCAAAACACTTGAGCACGGCAACTTCCGGCAGCTATGTATTCTGCTTCAGTTGTGGAAGTTGACATAAATTGTTGTTTATTGCTATGCCAGGATACAAGTCTTTGTCCAAGAAACTGATAACTTCCATTAGTGCTATTCATGTCAACCCTGCATCCAGCAAAATCTGCATCTGTGTATCCAAGAGCTTCAAAACCAGTTCCATAGGATACCATAATCCCAAGTTTGGAGTCCCTTTCAAATACCTGAAAATTCTCTTCACAGCCATCAAATGTGATTCTTTTGGATTGGCTTGAAATCTTGCACATAGACATGTTGTAAACATGATGTCTGATCTACTTGCAGTTAAGTAAAACAATGATCCAATCATTCCTATATAGTTTGAAATATCCACACTCTTGCCCTTTATATCTTCATCCAACTTTGTTGTTGTTGACAAATGTGTAGAAGTAGGTGAACAATCAACCATACCAAACTTCTTCAAAAGATCTTTAACATACTTAGGTGTATAAATATTGTAATTGTGTCAATTTTTATGTATTGATCTTATTCTCCATTATAACTTGGGGTTAGTCTTGTTAACAAGCATGAATTTGTGTTGAACAATCTTCTCACAAATTGGGGGAGATTGTTGTGCAAGAAATGCCTGTACAATAACAAGACTAAGTTAAATTGACAATCCTAAGTAAGTTATATTGTAATCTTAGTTTGTATTTAGTATTTGTAATATTTAAAGTCTGTAAAAATGTTAAAGAGCAGACTGGAGTCTTTTTCTTTAAACAGTATCAAGCCTAAGAATTCCATCTGGAAGAAGGTCAAGAAGATCATGCCTCAAAAGAATTATGAAGAATCTTGGAGTTGAATAAATCCGTTTTGAGAAAAATGTTCTAGGTCAAGATCTCTACAAGTCACAGGTTTAGTGTTATAGAGAAGTCATTCGAGAACTCCAGAAAGACTTATAGAGAACTCAGGAAAGCTACTAGAGAACTCAGAGATATCAACAAGCCAAATTGAATACATGAAGATTGGAGATATCAACAAGTCATTTCTTCACTAGAGAACTCAGAATTATCGATAAGTCAAATTTCACTAGAGAACTCAGAGATATCGACAAACTAAAATTTACTAGAGGACTCTGAGTTATCGACAAGTCAAATTTGACTAGAGAACTCTGAGTTATCGACAAGTCAATAAGTCACTAGAGAACTCAGAGATATCGATAAGCCAAAGTGAGGAAATGAAAATGAGAGATCTTGACAAGCCAAATTCTCTTATAGAGAACTTAGAGCACTCTACAACTCAAATCAATAATAGAGTGATTAGAGATCTCGATAAGCCAATATACTTATCGAGATGTCAAGTTCTCTATATGCCTAACTGGAGATCTCAAGGTGAAAACTCAAAGAACAAATTGCAGACCAGTTCAATATCCAAGATTAACAATCAACAAACAATCCAACCAGTTAGATTGACAAGTCTACAAAAAGCAGCTTGAAGAGTGTGCAAGATCAAGGGTGAAGATTAACTGGCAAAGGAAGATCAAGTTAACACAGTATGCAAAGATATGCTAAGCCAGAAATGGAAGATATACTTTTCCTAAAATGGAAATGATAAGTGGCAGTTTACTAAAGTGAATATCATCTCTTATTATACACTGTGTAAACCAGTAGTTAACTGTGATATAAAGTTAACACTGATCTTTTGTTAATTGTAACAATTTAGATAAGAAAATCTTGTATTTCTCTCAAGAAAGAAGCTAAGCTATTTATCAACAAAGAGCCTAGAAATTTTGTAGCAAAACATTCTTAATTTTAATCTAAAATTAAGTGAGTTTTGAAAGATCTGTGTGTTGGATATATTTGAGATGTCATGTATAATATATTTCATATTTAGTTTTCAGATCTTAACTAACAGGAAATATCAGTTCTTACTGGAATTAAGACTTATTGGAAGTCAGGACTTAAGGATATCGGGACTTAGATTATCAGAAGATAATATTAGAAGATGGATATCAGAACTTAAGTACTGGAGGACTAATAGTTAAGGAAGGAAGCTGATTTACTAGAAGAATTATATAAGATATCTGATTGATATATTTTAGGAGATAAAATTATATTCCATATCAATTAGAAGTTATCTTGTAACTGTGTGTCTATATAAACACAGACATAGGTTTACTCTATAAGAGTTACGATCATCGAGAAGATCATATATTGTAACTTAGCAGCTCTCGTGATATTTGTTCATCACTGAGAGAGAACAGTTTCATTGTAACAGAGTTTATTATATCGAATACATCTGTTTTCTGTTACTTGTGCTTTAAATCGATTTGAATGTATTCTACATTATATAAACACAGACATAGGTATACTACTAAGTAGTGGGAACTGGAAAGAGGGCTTAGGTTATGGAGATGAGAAAAGTGAAAAAGGAACTGAACAAGTTAAGCCAATTATTGTTAAACAGACTACTAAGCTAAAAGTAAATCATGTTAAATTTGTAGCTAAAATTGTAAAGTCTGATTCTGAAAAGATGAAAGATATTGAGACAAAAGTGATAGAAGAGTCAACTTCTGACAAATTAGAACAGGATAAACCAACTGAAGTTAATATAGGCTTAATGACAAAGAAGCAGCTTAAACATAAGATGAAAGAGATTACCAGTGTAAACAAGGTAAAGGTAGCTAGGAAAAATAGGAATGGAAAGGAAGGTGTGAATAAAAGCAACAATTATATGCCTGTTCCTAATGCTCCTAGAAAGAAATGCTATAACTGTGGAAACTCTAACCATCTGGCTTCTTTTTGCAGGAAGAATAAGAATATAAACTCCTTACCTTATAAGTCAGGAGTTAAGAGTCAGTTTGTTAGGTTTAAGCCACAAAATCCTTGTTTTCATTATGGTAGTATATGGCATTCCATTTATACATGTAAGGAATATCATAGTCTGTACTATGATTATTATCAGATAAAACCTTCTTTGAAGAAAGTTGCTTTAATTCCTTCTAGTGTAAAGTATGATGCAAAGTCTGATACTGTTAATACTGATAAGAAAAATGTTAGCATAAACTCTGATGTTAAATCTGCTGCAAATGTTAACAAACTTAAGAAGGCCAAAGGATCCAAGCAAGTCTGGGTCCTTAAAACTAACCATTAGTGGTCTTTGTGATTGCAGGGCAATAGGAAGAACATCCTAGTTATGGACAGTGGATATTCAGGACATATGACTGGAAATAAAGCCCTGCTATCAGATTTTGTGGAGAAAGCTGGCCCAAGAGTTTCTTATGGAGATGGCAACATTGGAAAAACTCTGGGATATGGCAAGATCAATCTTGGAAATGTCATCATTGAATCAGTAGCTCTTATCTCAGGACTTAAACACAATCTGTTGAGTATAAGTCAAATCTGTGATAGAGGTTATCATGTGGATTTCTTAGAAGAACACTGTGAAGTTATAAGTAATTCTACAGGCAAAGTGGTTCTGAAAGGATACAGGCATGGTAACATTTATGAAGCCAGACTTTCAACAAATACTGATGGTTCTGCAATCTGTCTGTTGAGTAGAGCATCAATTGAAGAAAGCTGGAATTGGCACAAGAAACTCTCTCATTTAAATTTTAACAACATAAATGAACTTGTAGAGAAAGATCTTGTGAGAGGACTGCCAAAAACAACATTTGCTCCTGATGGCCTTTGTGATTCATGTCAGAAGGCAAAACAAAGAAAATCTTCTTTTAAGAGCAAAACTGAGTCATTAATTCTTGAGCCTTATCACCTATTGAATCTTAATTTGTTTGGTCCAGTCAATGTCATGTCTATTGCAAAGAAGAAATATGCTATGGTTATAGTGGATGAGTTCATAAGATACACTTGGGTTTATTTCTTGCACAAGAAGACTAAAACAACATCTACTCTAACTGATCATGTCAAACAGCTGGATAAATTGATCAAAGATTATGTTAAAATAATAATGAGTGATAATGGCACCGAGTTTAAGAATTCAATTATGGAAGAGTTCTGCAAAAATCATGGAATCAAACAGGAATTTTCTGCAATTGGAACTCCAAAGCAAAATGGAGTTGTAGAAAGAAAGAACATGACTCTCATTGAAGCTGTATGAACAATGCTTGATGAAGCAAAGCTACCATCCTATTTTTGGGCTGAAGCTGTGCAGACTGCTTGTTTTACACAAAATGCTACACTTATAAACAAGCATGGAAAAACACCAAATGAAATGGTGAAGGAAAAGAAGCCAAATCTAAATTACTTTCATGTATTTGGTTGCAAGTGTTTTATTCATAAGACTCATCCTGAACAGCTGTCAAAATTTGATTTAAAAGCTGATGAAGGAATTTTTGTTGGATATCCACTTTCCACAAAAGCCTTCAGAGTCTACAATTTAAGAACAAGAGTTGTCATGGAATCTATCAATGTCTCTTTTGATGATAAGAAGATTACTGGACTTGAAGATTTCGATGACCATGATCAGCTGAGATTTGAGAATGAAGATTTAAATTTTTATTCTGGAAATTCTGATGACTTAAATCCTAATCCTGTAAGTTCTGATGGATTAAGTTCTGATGTCGTTGAAACTGTGGTAACAACTCCAAATGAAAATGCACCTGTCCACGGGGAGCAAGCTGAAGAACCTATCACATCTCAAGACTCTCGAGAAGCATCGATGTGGCGCCCTCCAAACCTGGGTCAGAAGTTTGGGGTCCACAACACAAACAAAATATATGAACCTGTATAAGAAATATTATTGATAATGACCTTGCTTCACAAAACCATGGATCGCAACAGGTTAAAGTATGAAAATAAGCCACAATCTTAACCTTTATTACAACGTACCAAATCCCAACTAATTTAACTTACAATTGATAATAAAATCATTCTTACAATCTGATTATCTCTATACCGCATGAAGCTTCTGGTAGCTCGATTCAAATCAACTGGAACCTTAGCCCGCACTTTGGACTGAGGAACTTCACTATCATCCATATTCTTTTCAACTGTAAAATATATAAAAAGATTCGCAAGAGTGAGCTAACTAGCTCAGCAAGTCATGATAACGATATATGAGGTTAAACAATTATCAAATGAGATGATCCAAAGGAATCATGTTTCTTTTTAACTAATCATTAGAATTGGATATTCATTTGAAGTTCTAAAACCAAGGTTAGGCTGCTGATCAGTCACGCACTAACCCCGAGCAAAGCACACAACACTGCTCTAATTACTGGATCCAAGGCACACATTGGCCTAACTTGACCATTGGTATGGTCTGACCACGAATCTGGTCCATATATATAAAAACTATCCAATCCTAAAGCAGTTCAATATGATAAACAATATAATTCGATAACACCGGATCATAATCAATAACGATTAAACATTTGAATAAAATGTAAGGAAACTCATGGATATCACAAGGGTATATCAGGGTATGTAAAAGAAACGACTTTCAATCTGTAAAAGAATCAGGTATTAGACAAATAATGATTTTTCGAGGTATAGTTCTTTGATGTTATAAAGAATGGCTGGAGTATAAAAGTTTCTGTGTTTTCAAACAATTTTCTTCCAGTGTTTGGTGTTTGGTAATTATATCTTTGAAGAGTAGTATTATATTTGTATGGTTTGGTGTCTGAGGATCAACAAAGGACGGTTTGCAAAGAATAAGGCTTACGGCTCATGATCAAGAAAAATCAGGATTCAAGGGTAAATAGTTTAAAGCACTTGCAATATAAACAAAAGTTGTTTTGAATAAGAGCGACATATTATGAAACAGTTCAAAAAAATAACCGCGATAAATCTAGAAGAAAAGTTCGGAAGTACTTGCCTTATAAGGCTTTACAACTATTACTGATCAACTCTGAGCCGACTCTGCTGCTCAGGCTCTAACGTCCAACCACTAGATCCCATTAGATTCAACTTCGACACTTAGGTCTTTCTGTAGAAACTCTACTGAACTCGTCAATTGACCACTAGGTTATCTTTAGTCCATCGTCCACTTTCAGGTTCTCGATCATAACCTACAGGGTCGAAATGCCCTACGTTAGATGTATGCTTGACATATCCTCGATACTAATTCTTACCCAACAATATTCAAACCCGACTCATAATTATTCATATTAGAATAACACAGACAACAATCAAGGTTCACATTCTTGAAACCGATCTAGTATTCGTTGTTAGAAAATACGTATACTCGTCATTTTACGAAATTAGGGTTACTGTGTTTTGGACAAAATATACAACACAACATACAATCAGGTTTTGTATAAAACATACATATATGTATTTACTTATACTCGCTCGATGTCCCGATAATCTTCGAATATGCTCCCGTATTTACGTAATTCAGTTTCCGAAAATCGGGCAGCGTTTCCTTTGTTTATCGGACTACCCGTCGAAACATTAATCGACGTCAATTCAATAACAACAATCCAATTTTAAAACTGACAACCAATCACAACTCGCCAATTCCAATCACTGATACAATTTAGTGATCACAACCAATTTACCATCACAATTCGATATTTACTAATTAGCTGTTTCGATCCAGAATAGAAACACAACATGACTTTTATTTATTAAAAAAAATATTAGGACTCAGAATCGTGTCATCACCGTCCACCGTCGGCTCGCCGAGGCTCATCGCCGACGGCGATAAAATTCGCGGGTACCCGAACAATTTCAGGTTTCCAACGCAAATCCTATCTATTAATACCCTTAAATCTCGCAAATACCGATTAGTTTATTTCACAAAATCAATCAAGAATTTCTGCAAGAATATTATTAATTCGATTCAGCAATAACCAAACCAAGTAATGGCATAACCAAATAAACAGTCAGCATAATCAAAATAAACGACGCAACAGTACGGCCACGCGCCGCCATCCTCGCCGGAAAACCGGGAGGGGCGGCGGCAACCACAAGGAAACAGAACATATCACTCGCATATATACATACATGTATATACACAGACGGACAGAAATCTACAGGAACAGTAACAACCTAAGAGCACCAAGGCGCGGTGAACAATCGCCGGAAACCGGGCACAACAGCGGCGAAGGAGGGAAAGAAGAGATAAGAGGAATCAGAGATAAATCAAACCGAGAGACAAGAAAGGAAACGGGAGAGAACCCAAAGAAAAAGAGAGAGTTGTGACCCTGAAAAACAAAATAGGAAGGAGATGAAAATATACAGTCATGCCACGTGTTTCGAGATTTGATACGTGTCCTTTTCTTTTTATAAGGATTGGACACGTATCCCTGATCTTCTCGGAATTAATTTTTAACTCGATTTCTTTCTAAATTTAACGAGTAAAATACGATTGAAAACTCAACAGAGAAATATAATTAAAATACCCAAGTTATCGGAGTACTTAAATATTGATAAAATATAAACCTCATAATTTTTAAATAAATTCTGAAACACAACTTATTCCTGCATTTAACAATTAATGAACCGAGCTGTACTTAAAATAAATTCTAAAATTCGCGAAAAATGTCTTACCATATTAGAAATATCCCGAAATAAATGAAAACGAAATTTTTGAAATTCTAAAATAATTTCTAAAACGCACTTTATACCCGCTTTTAACAATTAAAAGAATCAACGCGCGGGTGAAATAAATCCCGAAAATTTCCAAAATAATTTTAAAATTCTCGAAATATTCCAAACTTAAATAAATATGAGTTTCATAATTTTTGAAGAATTTTAGAATTAAATCTGGATTTTACCATTAAACATACTCAGAAAATCATTTACAGATAAATAATTAATGAAATATTGATTTCTCAATTTTATAAAATCCTAAAAATAATTATTGTAATTATAAAATCACAAAAACAATTTTAGAAACATTCCCAATATTTATGCAAATAAATTTGCACTAAATCCACTTTTAAAAGTGAAAACAATTCAATACTATCCCATAATTAATCGCGCGGACAACCCGATACACTATAAATCACATATGGATAATAATCAAACAACACATAGCGGTCAAAACCAACACGCATATTTTATTTTATTTGATAATTTCCATAATTGCACAATTAAATAATTCAAAAAGATTACACGAGTCGTTATATTCTTTCCCCCTTAAAAAGATTCTGTCCTCAGAATCTGGTCTAGTTACACAAGTGAGGATATTTGTCAAGCATATCTGACTCTAATTTTTAAGTAGACCCTTCTACTCGAGGGTTCAAACGTACTTACTATAGATATACACTCATTTTCAATGATTTGCCTTTAATGATTAAGAATTTGCATTGATCACTATATGCAGAACAACTTGGACAAGAGCCCCATTGGCTCCTGATCAATTACTTAATTCAAACCCAATACTTATCACTTTAACATTGACAAGTAAAATACATTAGGTGTACACACGGGTGTGACGGTCATATCATTTATGAATAACTTTATCTATGTTTATCAATACCTCAAATGGTTTACTAATTTTAGGACTTAGCTTGTCCCTTCTACTCAAACTTATCCAATCTTTTTCAAGACGACACTTTTACTAACACTACTGGTCCTATTTCTATACTCAAACTTTCTCTCAATATAATTTCATCTTCTTTCTTCGTCTACTTCGAGCTGCTTTAATCAATATTACTATGCTCTTGGTGTGCCGATTTAACTTAGAATTTAACAACTTTCTTTCTCTCACTTTATCTCAATAAAAATGAGTATCTACACTTGCGTTCACACGAATCTTGATAAGGTAGCATTCGAAAGCTGACATCGATGATAACTATTCATTCCTGTTTTTCCTTAAAACTCAACTTCTCAACATATCTTACATTTCTTAAATCACTTCCGTACTTTGACTCTCCATTTTAGGATGATAGGCGGTGTTTATTTTCAACTTGGTTTCCAAATATTTAAACATTTCTTACTCCTTTTTATTAGTTAAAGCTGAAAAGAAATCTCATATATTCACGTATTATCACCTTTAAGTATTTGAACTTCAAATTTCACTCTTTCCAATTCGTTTATTAACTCCTCGGTGGTCTTGATTACATCCAACCCTTCCTGTCGGTATAGGGCATTTGTTATCATACGGCTTTGCTTAGGTAGTTGTTAATGGATTAATTCAGAACCTTTTGTTAACCTTAGTCAAAATTCCATTCTTGAAAACTTAACATATAGTTGCTTTCCTTCTGATCCTTGGAAAAAAATTCTTAGGCATTCCACGCAGACTTTCTTATTCTTTGAGTAACTGAGGATGTTATCAATAAATACAGTTTGCTTATCTAAATACTTCTTATACACCATGATCCTTAATTTCTTTATAGTCACTTGATACACTTGTTATTTCACATAATATCACCAAAGCTTGCAATGTTCTTAACTCATTTTAATTGTAATCTTTGTTATGTTCTCAGGTCGGATCTTAAGTTAATTCTCGAGACATAACACACTTCTTGGATTAGGTTTCATAGGTAATCAATCTTTATAAGGGTCACTTATTCTTATTCATTGTTTTATTAAACTCTTGCTAATCCGTACATAATCTCATAATTTCATTCATTTTCTCTAACAACATCATTGATATACTTTACGGTTCGCTTCTTGTAAAACTACTCTTTGGTCCGCCTTACTCACTAGGCCTCCGATACTATACCTTAATTCTTTGACATGTTCCCCAATCTATTTTGAAATTTCCTTCTTATATCTGGTTATCGTTATTTTTCTTTAAATTTCCATATATCTTGGCATTTCTTCAGTAGATTAAATACTTTATATTGTGAATTTCCTGTGGAATCTCATTTCTTAATCCTTCTACCTATAGCATCTAAGTGCTAGAAGAAAACCTAGTAATATCGTGATCATTCTCCTGGGCATATAAATTTCCTTTTTCTAACCGCTAACATCGCGAGCCATTATCTTCTCTTGACATCTCCTTATCTTTCCCTTAACAACTTCGACTGAAAGGTCATACTATCCATCCTTGCTCCGTTTTGGATTATAAACTCTGACTTCCAATTCCAACTTCTAAAATTCCATAGAAATTCTTCTGGTATAGTTTCTATGTTCTATTTCTCCTTTTTTCTTATCGCTTTCCTCTATCTTTACTCTTCCTCGTGAATACATACTTCAATTTCTTATGGTCCGTATAGATCTTACACCTTTCTCCATACATCTCATGCTTCCCAATCTTTCAAAACAAATATTATTACTATTAATCCCACATTATGAGTAGGATACTTCTGCTCACAAGGTTTCGGTTGTCCGAATGCATATACAATAGCTTTATCTTGCTGCATCAATGTAACACCCCCAGATCCGGGGTCGGGGATCCGGGTCGTCACGAGTTCCACTTCCCTTAACAACACCCAATCTCATTAAACAATCAACTACTCTTTACTGTGACCCCGCAATATACACACACACACCACAAGTTATAGTCTCAGAGATGAATATCCAAAAATAATCACAAGTCGTTTTATTCCACAATTAAGTCAATACACCTTAAAAAGGTTTCTGAATAAATTTACATTTCTTTGCCATTATTACAATTCATAATATACATAAGTCTAGTACATTACTAGTTGAAAACTTAGCCTATTGGTAATTTCTACCTCAGCTACAGCGGCCTGAACGCTTCCGGAAAGCTGCGGAACGTTTCCTATCCGCTTGCGAATTGGGAGCTTGGTCCTGTTCATCTTATCTATCTGATGTTGTGTGATGAAAGAAGAAAGCAAGGGTGAGCAGCAAGCCCACCAAAATAATATGTATAATGATTAATAATATATGAGCCTACTCATAATACTCATGAAAGTCTTGGTCAAAAGAAATGAACCACGTTTGATATCTTAATGCGATGAAGTCGCAAAATATTCAGTATATATACATATATACTTTTCAAAATATTGGAAGTCCTCTTCCATGCATAATATGCACAAAGTCCCAGTGTATAACTGTATAAAAAATATCGTTGCAAGGTGATCTCATATATCTAACCTTGTCTCAACGTTTTTCTGAAAATCTTTGTCATTCATAAGACAATTATTAATTAGATATAAGTTTAAAAGATGAAGTTACAAGATACCCCAATATACTTATATCTTTCCCAAATACTACTTGAACTACCACCGTTCAAGTTATAAATTAGCTTCAAAAGTTCATCACATAGATGAGACTACAAGATAATACTTGAACAGATTCAACCTTTAAAATATCATCAAAATAAAATGAAGTTATGAGATACTTCATTTGATGCGAACATCATTTTGAAAACTTGACCCTGCCAACACTCAACAATCGCCCAACCGTAGCCTTTCTATCGAAGTGCTCTGGGTAGTGTTGCAGAAATATCCAATTGGATGATGAACTCATTACGGGAGTTTGCCGCGCCAGGAAGACCACTTACGATGATCAGTCGTAGTAGTGCAACCCCACCATTTTCTACATGTAGAGGAGAACCTGTCGGATTTACTTGTCAACCGAACACTGAACTCCTAAGGAATGGACCGCCTTAGCGGAACTTCCAGGCCATTTGGGCCAATATAATAAGGCTGGGCCGGCGCTACTCGGCCACTTACGCCACTCCTAGTTCAGATGAAATCCATGACTCTGAAACGTAAAGCTCGTTTCCCCCTTTCCCCAAGTAGAAACTTGTTGATACGGCTCCACCAAGAAGTCGTACCTAGTTGGAAAGGAAAACTCACCGATATTTCCCAGGCGATGCCTGTTAATGGATTAACTTGTTCCAAGAATTTTACTTCCCGAATATTGGGTAAGTAATCAAAAACTCTTTTACCAAGACAGCAACCTTGTTGCGAATATAAAACACACCACCGAGCCGGATCCCCCAGGTTTTGAGCGAGGATTTAAATCCCCTTTTTAAAAGGAAGATCTTAAATATAAAAATAGTTTTGGGATCCGCTCTAACTTTTGAAAATCATTTTAAAGACTCGAAAACACTTTAAAGAGTGTTTGGAGTAAAACTGATTTAATGAAGTAAATCAGTCCCCAGAATATTTAGAAAATGTCTGAATATTATTATTTAAATAATATTCCCATAAAAAAATAATCTTTATAAAATAATTGAAGTAGAAGTATTAAAACTTATACTTGAAATGAATAGCAAATAATCAAAGATATACTTATACGAAAGTAATATCTTTATTTGAATAATCAAAAATAAGTTTGATTATCGACACCTTATTCTTTAATAAAATAAAGAATATATCTCAGCAAATAATCGGAGTCATAGATCATCAAATGAATATTCAAATAATATTCAATAAATGAAATAAGCTGAGTCATAATACCTCGAATGAATATTATAAATAATATTCATTAAATAAAATAAAGGAGTCATACATCCTCAAATGAATGTCCAAGTAATATCCAATAAATAATGTAAAGGAGTCATACGCCTTCGAATAATATTCGAAATAATATTCAATAATAAAATAAAGTTAAAGTTATCGAATAAACCTTATTCGATTAATAGTTTTAAAAACTATATCCATATATATATATATAAATAAATATATATATATATAATATACTCGAGAACATCGACTCCCGGTTTAGAAATATGTTCACCTTTTATCCCCTATACTAAGGGTATACGCAACTACTTGCTTATTTCTAGCATAGGTATTATGCAACTATAAGCATTGAAATCAACAGATAGATAACCAGATTATGAAACAGACATGCATATATACCATATTAGCATGCTCCAATATATCGCAAAATTTGCTAATAACAATCATGCAATATCACAAGATAATGCATATACATATATTTACATCACAACAACAGTATAACGGGTAGAAAACTTGCCTGAGCGACTGGGGGTTACGAATGGCTCGGGACGAGTCTGGTAACCTATAAACAACAAGTAAGTTGAAATTAAACCAAAGTCATTTGTACATCTATACTCTAACCAACTCAGACTCTAACGCTCGTTTTGCGCTCACTGATTTGCTTAAGTCACTCGGGTACCCTCGGCTCCACCATTTTTAATAATTTAACCTTTACGAGTTTTAAAGCGATTCCTTCGCGAGTGTCTTACCAACTGCCTAACATACTTACCATAAATGTTTCATACATTAATTAACCCTTTTTGTTCTTTAACCTATGTTTCAAAGTAAGGCGAGGGAAAAAGTTTCGTTCGCGAAACGCCGTTACTTGAAACGGTCGTTTCTCCTAAACCGTGCATCGGAATCGAACGAACTACATATCAAAACGAAGCTCGTAACATGAGCTATCTAAACATGGCAGTGGTCATAATCTAGCAGGGGGTTCTCGGGTCCTAATGTTATGAACAAAAGCAGTCTAAAGTAAATCGGACATTACGACGGCTATGTTTACGCGATTTCCCAATTTTAAACCAATTCAAAACAACCACAATTCAACCACATATCATTCATACAACCAACATCCATCCATACCATACTACAACAGCCCCAACAATTCAATATTTCCAATTCATACTTATTTCTCAATTATGAACTAAGAGTTTACTTAAGTTCATTAACTAATAACCAAGATTTCCAACTCCAAAAATATCACAAAATCAACCAATCTCTAAACACACAATAATCATGCCTCTCACCAACTAAACTACTCATAACAAGCTCTAAACATGATTACACACCCATTACACTAACCCATCATCTAAACATTAGGAAATCTAAACAACAAAACTTAAAACTAAGACCATGAAGAGTTATACCTTCCTTGAAGCTTTTAATCCATGAAAGGTCCTTGGAATGCCCATGGAAGCCTTAATCTAACCTCCTACAAGCTTGTTCTTTCAAAGAAATCAAGAACACAAAAATTAATTTCAAGAAAGTACTATTCACCATCTTCTTGAATGATTTATAGGAAATGCTAGGAAAGGATTTTGAAGCTAAGATTTCTAGGAAGTATGTAACTTAACTAGGAGAAGCTAGGATAATTACCTTGTAAAATGGCAAGTGGAGGAGCTTGGACTTCCCAATTCTTAAGAAAGAAGCCGAGAGCTTCATGAAGAAATGGAAGGTTTGGTGTTTTGTGATTTGTTTTGCTTGGTTGGTTGCTTTTTGTCTTGTTTTTTGGTTAATTCCCTTTGTAGCCTTGACTTTGTGTGGTTAATATTCCACCACATTTCCTTCCCTCTTATGTCATGCTTGCATCATCCTCATGATGTCATCCTCCCCTCCTTGTCCTCTTCTCATTGGTTGGGTGACATCATCCTCTCTAATCCCTTTGATTAACTTCCTAATTGTTTGCCTAATGACCGCTGATCTGTTATACGGTTCGCTTAACTTTCGTTTTCGTTTATCGTTTAAGGGATCATACCCGGGATCTTATTACTTAGGTTCCCTTAACCTTTCTCAATACATTATATTCCTTTTTATGATCCTCTCTTATAATCCTTTAATTTAAATCCTTTTTATTCTGTTACCTTTTTCTCAATTCTTTCCGTATCTAGTGGATTTCCGGGAAAAATCAAAGTGTTCGGAAATTGGATTCTGACGATCTTTACATACACTTATATACCACATAGAGTACTAATAATATCCCAGAAGATCAATAACAGAACCCCTACGTAGTGTGGCATGAAAAGTTTTCTCATTCAGCAAAAACACTATTCATAAGGGTTTCAAAAATTTCCCAAAAATTGGGGTTATTACAGTCTCCCCTCCTTAAAAGGATTCCGTCCCGGAATCAGATAGAAAACAAATGGGGATACCTTCTTAATATTGCACTTTCTAACTCTCAAGTCAATTTTCCCACATTGTGGTTCTACCATCAAACTCTGCCTAGTTTGATAATCCTTCTCCTAAGCACTTGTTCCTTTTCACTCTATAACCTTTCCTGGTTGCTCCATATAGGTTACGTCGGGTTGCATATCTATGCGCTCATATGCCTCTATTTATCTGGCATCTGAATTACACTTCCTTAACATTGATACGTGAAACACGTTACGACCTGCTACATGTTCTGGGTTAGGGCTAGCTCATATGCTAACTTCCCAAACGTCTTAATATATCCAAGGGTCCAACAAATTGTAGACTTAGCTTTCCTTTCTTTCCGAACCTCATCAATCCTTTCCAAGGGATACCTATAACATTACTAGGTCCCCTATTTCATACTCTTTATCCTTTCGTGTCAAATCAACATACTTATCATGTCCATCTTGGGCTACTACCAGTCGTCCTCTGATTAGATCTATCATATCCTTGGTTCTTTGGACTACTGCGGGTCCGAGCATCTTGCGCTCTACAACTTCATCCTAACATAAGGGAGATCGACATTATCTTCCCTCAAGGATCTCATAAGGCGACATCTCGATAATGACATATGATCTATTGTCGTAAGATAACTCAATCCGCATTAAGTGATCATTCCAATTCCTTTCAAGTCTATTGCACAGACTCTCATTATAGCTTCTAGCATTATAGCTTTTGCTTCTTAATACCCATTCTTTTCCAGTTCGTAATCGCTACTACCTTCCGTTCCTAATATTATACTGGTTATACTTTTGCTCGTTAGCGTTCTATAACCTTTTAATAACCACGTCAACCTTAGTATCACGAATGTGTTCCCATTCCGCATACTACCACCACTTTATTACTCCTTTTTCAGTTGTTTCTATTTTCCAAAATTTGATCAATCAAATAGAAGTAAAGGAATTTGTTGAGAGATCACTATGATCATGAACACTTGTTATATCGCATAGTTAGTACAGAAGGTGGCCAGCCTTTAGTACTTGACAAGCAATTAAACAATAGCTGGTATCCTACTCGGCTTCTATCACACAGATAGATAGTCATTCGGCAATACCTCCCCTTCTGGAAGGGTTGTTCTCCTCAGCTTACATGAAATGAAAAGAAGAGAAAAGAACGAATTGAAGAGAATTGTATATTCATAAAAAATTTTATTGCCATAAAATATCTGGCTTGGAATCTACCTCTGAACTATAGAGGTTTATCATAGAAGAACAAAACATATATGTATTTATATCAACATCAAGTATTATAGCATCGCATTTCACGTGCCTAAATATTTTCGCTATCCCGTCCATCATTCTATGGACCCACACTCTTCCTCGAGCTTATACATAATCACCTTTGAAACTCCCTCGACATCGAAAATCGAATCTGGGATCTCATTCTATACATCATCGTTACTAGAATTCTATGCTTGCACCGCAACCTTCCTCGTATAATAATACGACTCTCTATTGATAAGAAAGAATAATAATTCACTAGGTAGATACTCTACTTAATTAGTCTATCAATGATAACTTATACACTACCACGACCCGATTAGTGGTACTCAATCTCAACACCCATTCCAATACAACTCTCATGGTTGTAATCAGCTCACTACTCGCAGAATCATTGCTGCCTTACTATGGTCCACCACTGACCCACTGTAGTCATTCATTTTTCCATAAAATCTTAATATCTAACCATACGGAGTCTATACATGTTGTATCAAATTCTCCTAAGGAGTTAACATAACCACCAATCACAATTCATGAAGAACACTCCAAACTCTGACGTACTTTCATGACATGAAGCAGATAAAATTGCAGAAGAGTTTCAATCAAAGCAACGATAGCAGGTTAATACCATTTTTAATCATATGCCTTAAATAGAAGACTTAACTCAAAGGTTCGTCTAGTCCTTTTGGAAACATGTTCCTGGCTTATCCCAAGATAGGACCTCCTAAGATAGATAGCCCGTTCATGGCGATTACACGACTTAAACTTTTACCAACTACTATTACGGTTGGATATTGCACAATCATCAGAAGGAATGTCAATCTTCCAACCCATAATTCAACCTTCACATTTTTAACCATCATCACTGTTTTCTTTTGGCACACGCGCCTATAATTATCCACTTACCTTTAAGGTATCGGCCACCTCTTTGGCCTTTCCTGATAGTAAAATTTCCTTACAGTCAATGTCATTTTAACCACCTCCAAATAAATTTTCTACCTTATTTCCGATCACTGCTTGAGTGAAGATGTTTTCCTTAAAATCAGATGGGAAAGAAAAGAAAGAAAAAAAATCACCATTTTTCCATAAGTTATTGCCTCAATCTTTAGAGGCTAATCACTGTCATGACTGACGCTCAATCATAATTAGAACATCTTTTATCTTAAGTCCTAATTGCCCTGAACAATTTCGACCATTACTGGTTCGATCCATACTTTCTCGTGGTTTAGCACGTGCCTCACTTGGCAACATTATAATTACGTCATATTTCCTTTATCAACATTTCTATTCTTGAGAATTTTGAATATTACCTTTTTCCTTGTAAAACCTCTAAGTTTATCCTTCAATCGTTCCTCCTGTATTCCCTAGATACAGGGCATATCACAATACCATTTACTAATACTAGAACCATTGTCTATATTCTTCTGAAAAATTTCTCCACTGATTCTTAAAGGTTGTTGTTACCTTAACCCTTTCCCAATCATACTGTCAAAACTCATACTGTCCCTATTAAGGGTGACATGCCAACCTTTATGCAGTCCCCTAGGATTCATTTTAAGTTACCAATGTTCTATCCTTAATTCCACCTTTAAAAGGTACCTGCGTCCTTCCATGGATAAATCAAGTCATATATCCTTGATAGATTATCTTATTCATCATTCCCACCTCGATAGTCTATACCTAACTTCATAATAGCATCCTTATTCAAATTGAGGTCAATCCATATGGCCTCCAAAAGATAACAATGGTCATCCGCTTTTCTTTTCTGATTTGGTAATGATAACATGGATGTTCTGGAAGATATTGGTCATGTTCAACGTGAACTTCTTCTTAATAATTCCTTATTTACTTTTGTTGTTTATCTCAACAGTCACCTCAATGTTGGGATACCTCCCATACCTGGCGTCTCCCTTTCTGGGTATCGAGCCACCGGTCTTACATTTCACATTATTGAAGGTCACTTCCTTCATCCAATTTTTCCTGATTTCTTACTTTCTTGTCTCCTCAGTCTATCCGTGTCTCAATATTTATCCTTCGAACTATCTCAAGGTTTCCTCGAATCCTCCCAACTTAAAGGGGGTACAATATATGTATCTCTTATGCCTTCAACCATCAATTTTAACTCATGGTGGATCATCATCCTGACGATTACATACTTTTCTATTTCTATTGCTATGAGTCTTTAGGGTTTCCTCATACCCAACTCCCTTATCATTCCTCAAACTCTATTGCCTTTATATTCCTTTCCACTTCAGTTTCTTTTTATTTTCCTTTCTCTTATCATTATTTCACAAATCAATCACAATATAAGCATTGATTTCAAACATCCCGTCATTCTGGATTCGTGTCTTCAGAACAAATCTTGATAACTTTTACAACTTAGATTCATAATTCATCATACTCGTCTGCCTTTGTTCTGGCTCTTAAGCTTTTACACTATCTCCATAACCTTGGGAAGTACTTTCCTGAAAACAATTGACTGAACTTAAATCAGTTTATTATAATCTCTTGCTCCGTGCCTTCCTTGGCCTTTCACCAGCGGGTGGTCTCTCTCTTAGGAGGGTAAGTGACAAAACAGTCTTTTGTGGTTCGTCAATCATTTAGAATCTCAAATGATTCATCTATTTCCTTTAGCCAGGCTCTTGCCTCGACTGGGTCAGCTTGTTCCTTGGAACTCTGAGAGCTTAGCGACTTAAAGGTCATGAAAGAATTTCCCACCGCACTGTCTCCTCAGGGTGGTGATTGGGGATAATAGTCTAAGTTCTCTTTAGACATGTCCATGAATTGCCGTATAGGGGTACCATCTCGGGTCTCCTGTCCTTACTCGACTTTTGTTTCCTCAGTCTAAATATTTCTTCCTACTCCCCATAATTGGGGTCATCTTACATGATTTAAATCCTCATTTTCCACTTCATCATGTTATGGGTTCCTTTTGTCTTGGTGGCAACCTCCCTGACTATCACGTTCAGGGTTTGCTCTAACTCTTATTCCTCAAACTAGCTTTCATCTAAGATTTCATCTTTAAGCTCTTAAACCTTTGGAACCCAAATTCTATAGGAATACCTCATCATTCCCTTATCATCACTCTCGGTATTAATCTCATACCTATTTGTTGGCTCTCTGCCTTCATTCATCACTTTTACTGGCACAATATGTTCTTTTCCAATACTTCGGGCTGTATTGCTATCTCAAACAGCTTTTCGGTACCGGCTCCGGTTACCTTCACTACTATTTCCATTTTCTCAAAATCTCTTATAAACTCTCCAAAAGACATTATCATCTTGAGTCTCTCCTTTTTACTAAGGGCATCAGCCACCATATTGGCTTTCCCCGAATGATAAAGAATCTCCCAATCATAATTCTTGATTAGCTCTAACCGCCTCCTCTGGCGTATGTTGAGCTCTTTCTACATAAGAATGTACTAGAGCTCCTATGGTTTGTGAATCTCACACTTCTCTCCATACAAGTAGTGCCTCAAATCTTTAGGGCAAAACTATTTCCACGAGCCCAAGCTCATGGGTGGGGATATCGAATTTTAAATTCCCTTAATTATCTTGACGCAGACGCGATTATCTTGCTGTGCTATATAAGAAGCACCCTAATTCCTTATACGAAGCGTCACTTACAAATCACAAAATCTCATTTTCCATCCGGCAACGCCAACATAGGGAACGTCACCAACCTTTGCTTCGGTTCTTAAAAGTTGTTCTCACATTTCTCTGTCCATTCGAACTTCTCAGTCTTACGAGTAAGCCGCGTTAAAGGGGCTACTATCTTTACAAACTTGAACGAACCTCTGGTAGTGACCGGCCAATCCTACCTCTGGTAGTCGACCCAACCAGGGTCATCAATTCATCAGTGGTCCTTTATCCAATCTCGTCAGGATCCTCCATGGGATCCTCCTCAGCAACTATCCCTTCTAGGACAACATCCTCAACCGCTACATCCTCAATATCAACATCATCCGGTCTTGTGTTAGGACGCTCTATTGGATCCACAATCTGATCTCCAATTAGTAATAAAACATCATCGCGTTGATGTTCCTCAACTTCAGGGTTCGGAGTCCCGCTACCATATACGATAACGAACTACGCTTCTATCGCTACATTTATAAGGGTTCCCATAAGGGTTTTAACTGTCAGTACTACGTTAGGTAGTCCGACTATGAACTTGGCAAGAGTTCTTATTATCTTAGTGAACTTATTATCTTAACGTCCCATCATCTCTGAGGTTTATAACGCTTGGCTCTGATACCATTTCTGTAACACCCCCAGATCCGGGGTCGGGGATCCGGGTCGTCACGAGTTCCACTTCCCTTAACAACACCCAATCTCATTAAACAATCAACTACTCTTTACTGTGACCCCGCAATATACACACACACCACAAGTTATAGTCTCAGAGATGAATATCCAAAAATAATCACAAGTCGTTTTATTCCACAATTAAGTCAATACACCTTAAAAAGGTTTCTGAATAAATTTACATTTCTTTGCCATTATTACAATTCATAATATACATAAGTCTAGTACATTACTAGTTGAAAACTTAGCCTATTGGTAATTTCTACCTCAGCTACAGCGGCCTGAACGCTTCCGGAAAGCTGCGGAACGTTTCCTATCCGCTTGCGAATTGGGAGCTTGGTCCTGTTCATCTTATCTATCTGATGTTGTGTGATGAAAGAAGAAAGCAAGGGTGAGCAGCAAGCCCACCAAAATAATATGTATAATGATTAATAATATATGAGCCTACTCATAATACTCATGAAAGTCTTGGTCAAAAGAAATGAACCACGTTTGATATCTTAATGCGATGAAGTCGCAAAATATTCAGTATATATACATATATACTTTTCAAAATATTGGAAGTCCTCTTCCATGCATAATATGCACAAAGTCCCAGTGTATAACTGTATAAAAAATATCGTTGCAAGGTGATCTCATATATCTAACCTTGTCTCAACGTTTTTCTGAAAATCTTTGTCATTCATAAGACAATTATTAATTAGATATAAGTTTAAAAGATGAAGTTACAAGATACCCCAATATACTTATATCTTTCCCAAATACTACTTGAACTACCACCGTTCAAGTTATAAATTAGCTTCAAAAGTTCATCACATAGATGAGACTACAAGATAATACTTGAACAGATTCAACCTTTAAAATATCATCAAAATAAAATGAAGTTATGAGATACTTCATTTGATGCGAACATCATTTTGAAAACTTGACCCTGCCAACACTCAACAATCGCCCAACCGTAGCCTTTCTATCGAAGTGCTCTGGGTAGTGTTGCAGAAATATCCAATTGGATGATGAACTCATTACGGGAGTTTGCCGCGCCAGGAAGACCACTTACGATGATCAGTCGTAGTAGTGCAACCCCACCATTTTCTACATGTAGAGGAGAACCTGTCGGATTTACTTGTCAACCGAACACTGAACTCCTAAGGAATGGACCGCCTTAGCGGAACTTCCAGGCCATTTGGGCCAATATAATAAGGCTGGGCCGGCGCTACTCGGCCACTTACGCCACTCCTAGTTCAGATGAAATCCATGACTCTGAAACGTAAAGCTCGTTTCCCCCTTTCCCCAAGTAGAAACTTGTTGATACGGCTCCACCAAGAAGTCGTACCTAGTTGGAAAGGAAAACTCACCGATATTTCCCAGGCGATGCCTGTTAATGGATTAACTTGTTCCAAGAATTTTACTTCCCGAATATTGGGTAAGTAATCAAAAACTCTTTTACCAAGACAGCAACCTTGTTGCGAATATAAAACACACCACCGAGCCGGATCCCCCAGGTTTTGAGCGAGGATTTAAATCCCCTTTTTAAAAGGAAGATCTTAAATATAAAAATAGTTTTGGGATCCGCTCTAACTTTTGAAAATCATTTTAAAGACTCGAAAACACTTTAAAGAGTGTTTGGAGTAAAACTGATTTAATGAAGTAAATCAGTCCCCAGAATATTTAGAAAATGTCTGAATATTATTATTTAAATAATATTCCCATAAAAAAATAATCTTTATAAAATAATTGAAGTAGAAGTATTAAAACTTATACTTGAAATGAATAGCAAATAATCAAAGATATACTTATACGAAAGTAATATCTTTATTTGAATAATCAAAAATAAGTTTGATTATCGACACCTTATTCTTTAATAAAATAAAGAATATATCTCAGCAAATAATCGGAGTCATAGATCATCAAATGAATATTCAAATAATATTCAATAAATGAAATAAGCTGAGTCATAATACCTCGAATGAATATTATAAATAATATTCATTAAATAAAATAAAGGAGTCATACATCCTCAAATGAATGTCCAAGTAATATCCAATAAATAATGTAAAGGAGTCATACGCCTTCGAATAATATTCGAAATAATATTCAATAATAAAATAAAGTTAAAGTTATCGAATAAACCTTATTCGATTAATAGTTTTAAAAACTATATCCATATATATATATATAAATAAATATATATATATATAATATACTCGAGAACATCGACTCCCGGTTTAGAAATATGTTCACCTTTTATCCCCTATACTAAGGGTATACGCAACTACTTGCTTATTTCTAGCATAGGTATTATGCAACTATAAGCATTGAAATCAACAGATAGATAACCAGATTATGAAACAGACATGCATATATACCATATTAGCATGCTCCAATATATCGCAAAATTTGCTAATAACAATCATGCAATATCACAAGATAATGCATATACATATATTTACATCACAACAACAGTATAACGGGTAGAAAACTTGCCTGAGCGACTGGGGGTTACGAATGGCTCGGGACGAGTCTGGTAACCTATAAACAACAAGTAAGTTGAAATTAAACCAAAGTCATTTGTACATCTATACTCTAACCAACTCAGACTCTAACGCTCGTTTTGCGCTCACTGATTTGCTTAAGTCACTCGGGTACCCTCGGCTCCACCATTTTTAATAATTTAACCTTTACGAGTTTTAAAGCGATTCCTTCGCGAGTGTCTTACCAACTGCCTAACATACTTACCATAAATGTTTCATACATTAATTAACCCTTTTTGTTCTTTAACCTATGTTTCAAAGTAAGGCGAGGGAAAAAGTTTCGTTCGCGAAACGCCGTTACTTGAAACGGTCGTTTCTCCTAAACCGTGCATCGGAATCGAACGAACTACATATCAAAACGAAGCTCGTAACATGAGCTATCTAAACATGGCAGTGGTCATAATCTAGCAGGGGGTTCTCGGGTCCTAATGTTATGAACAAAAGCAGTCTAAAGTAAATCGGACATTACGACGGCTATGTTTACGCGATTTCCCAATTTTAAACCAATTCAAAACAACCACAATTCAACCACATATCATTCATACAACCAACATCCATCCATACCATACTACAACAGCCCCAACAATTCAATATTTCCAATTCATACTTATTTCTCAATTATGAACTAAGAGTTTACTTAAGTTCATTAACTAATAACCAAGATTTCCAACTCCAAAAATATCACAAAATCAACCAATCTCTAAACACACAATAATCATGCCTCTCACCAACTAAACTACTCATAACAAGCTCTAAACATGATTACACACCCATTACACTAACCCATCATCTAAACATTAGGAAATCTAAACAACAAAACTTAAAACTAAGACCATGAAGAGTTATACCTTCCTTGAAGCTTTTAATCCATGAAAGGTCCTTGGAATGCCCATGGAAGCCTTAATCTAACCTCCTACAAGCTTGTTCTTTCAAAGAAATCAAGAACACAAAAATTAATTTCAAGAAAGTACTATTCACCATCTTCTTGAATGATTTATAGGAAATGCTAGGAAAGGATTTTGAAGCTAAGATTTCTAGGAAGTATGTAACTTAACTAGGAGAAGCTAGGATAATTACCTTGTAAAATGGCAAGTGGAGGAGCTTGGACTTCCCAATTCTTAAGAAAGAAGCCGAGAGCTTCATGAAGAAATGGAAGGTTTGGTGTTTTGTGATTTGTTTTGCTTGGTTGGTTGCTTTTTGTCTTGTTTTTTGGTTAATTCCCTTTGTAGCCTTGACTTTGTGTGGTTAATATTCCACCACATTTCCTTCCCTCTTATGTCATGCTTGCATCATCCTCATGATGTCATCCTCCCCTCCTTGTCCTCTTCTCATTGGTTGGGTGACATCATCCTCTCTAATCCCTTTGATTAACTTCCTAATTGTTTGCCTAATGACCGCTGATCTGTTATACGGTTCGCTTAACTTTCGTTTTCGTTTATCGTTTAAGGGATCATACCCGGGATCTTATTACTTAGGTTCCCTTAACCTTTCTCAATACATTATATTCCTTTTTATGATCCTCTCTTATAATCCTTTAATTTAAATCCTTTTTATTCTGTTACCTTTTTCTCAATTCTTTCCGTATCTAGTGGATTTCCGGGAAAAATCAAAGTGTTCGGAAATTGGATTCTGACGATCTTTACATACACTTATATACCACATAGAGTACTAATAATATCCCAGAAGATCAATAACAGAACCCCTACGTAGTGTGGCATGAAAAGTTTTCTCATTCAGCAAAAACACTATTCATAAGGGTTTCAAAAATTTCCCAAAAATTGGGGTTATTACAATCAACATACTTCCTACTTCCTTATGAGAAGCATCACTATACACTACCGAATCTCCTTAATATTTTCAAAATGATAAAGCAGGTGTTATAACCATTCTTTCATTTATCTTCGTAAAACTTTCTTCACCCTTCTCTATTTCATATAAATTCTTGCTTCTCCTGGTCAGTTTCGTCCAAGATATTGCAACTTCCAAGAAATCTTGCACCAATTTTCGATAGTAATCGGTCTATGATAAAACTCCTTACTTTTATTGGTACATTTTGGCCTTTCTTTATTCATAGTAACTTTGATTTCTATTGGATTTCCTTTGGTCTCCTCCTCACTGATTACTTATGCTTCCTGTTATTAAAACTTTCACCTTGTAGACTTTACATACAATTTCTTTCTTTCCGACTCCCTAGTTGTCATTAAATGCTTTGAATGGTCCTCCGTTGACTTTAAGTAACATAATTACAACTCATCCAGATATTCCTTAAAGATTATGTCCATAGGTTCAATCTCTAATTGGTAACACCTAAATCTTAAATCAATTTTTAGAAAATAATTTGCTTCTTCTGTTTGATCAACAAATCAGTAGTTCGAGGTAACAGATACTTACTCTTGATAGTAAACTTGTTGAGCTAGCTTTAGTCGGCGCATAATCTCATACTTCCATTTTCTTATTAACATTTAATACTGGTGCACCTTATGGGGTACACTAGGTCTAATCGCTTCTTCTTCTAGCATTTCTTGCATTTACTTTGCTAACTCCTTCACTTTAACTGGCGCCATTCTGTGCGGGGCCTTGGACACTGGTTTCATTTCAGGTGCTAAGTCAGTCACGAACTCAATTTCTATATCTAAAGGAAATGTTGATAACTCGTCCAAAAACATGTCTTGAAACTCCTTAATTACTATAAAATCTTCAAACTTTGTTTGCTTCCGACTTTTATGTATTCCATAATCACCATAATGCTCATATCTTGATCACCATAATCATCATTAACAAATTCGTTACCTTCTTTCATCTTCTGAACCTCTTTACCTTCTCATTTGGTATCCTTAGAATTATCTTTTCATCACAACGGTCTGTCTGGACATCACGCTTTAGTAGTCAATCCATTCCTTAAAATGATATCAAATCCTCTTATCTTCCAGGATATCAATTCTTCACCACTTATTGCCAAAAACCTCCATTCCATCATTGGTACTTACTTATTTAACAACTACACGTTCTTGACTTGCTAATCCTTTTAACCATAATCTTATCAATTCAATAGGGTAATTCATCTCATCAACAAAACCTTGAGAGATAAACAATCAAGTTTCTCTCACATCTTTTAATACTTTAACACATAAGGCATTCCCCTAATCATCCATGTCATCACAGTTTCTCGTTCTTGGAGACGTATTCCTTATTGGAATAGATTCCCATGACTCTTAGTGCATCTCTGACTGGCTAGTGATTTGCAATTTTCGTCATATGCCTTTGTTTGCTTTCCATGCGTGAGAAGTAGATAGAACTGCGTCCACTTATTTCAGGATATGTTGGCTTCTGTTTGAAAACTTCTTGCAAAGAACGACAATACAACGAAACGACTAAAAGGGTTCAAAGTCCAACAAAATTTAGGATTGAAAAGAAAGAAGAAACAAGGATTTGAATATGAATGAGACAACCACATTGGTACTTAAGATGGCCAGTCTTTCATACCATATGGCATACAGTACATGATTAGGTGGCGTCCCACCCGACCCTTTGTCATTCTGACAAAGTGTCTCACCATAACACTGTTTGTCCCAATTAGAAAGCAAAACTTGAGGGAAACAATTAAATTTGAAAGGAATGCAATATCCTCCTTTTCGATATCATAGCAAGGAGTTTATTTAAGAAAAGAAGTTCATACTTATTTAGGAATCAAAAGGAATATACGCTGTAATATTGAAGAAAAGAACGATACCATTGGTCACCATCCACATTTCACTTGTATTCATCTTTCGAGCTTGTTCGATCATATCTCCATTGTGTCATATAATAACTTTAGAAAGTACGTTGAAATGCCTTCGCAAATTAAGCATAATAGTAGATTCTTACTTGTCACGTCTTGCATCTTTAACATCGCACCATTCGACATAACGATCCTCTTGTTAATAATATTCTGCTTTTAGAGAGGTCTGGAAATCTTTCCAATTTTCTTCGATCACACCCAGGCTTTTGTTAATTAATGAATTCCTTGAACTCTGATAGTCCTAGTAATTGAATGTATAGTTATTCCGTACGCTGATTTTGTTGTAAATTTCATCAAACAATACTTTCATTTTACTGTTAGAAATAATCAACTTCTTCATAATCATAGGTTACTTCGTTCCCAGAATTAGCAATACTAAGTCTGAAACAACATCCTTCCAGGTAATCCGGGCTTTATAACAAACAAGAAACTCAAGTAGTAACTTGACAACCAATGCTTAAAAAAAAATCATTTTATTCGAAAAGGCTTTTAGAAATTTGTAAAGGAAAATCTTTTTTTTTCGAAAACTTGTTTAAAAAGTTTGGAAAATCACAAACCTGGTATCCTTACTATATGAGTTGGTTGTTGTCCTTCCGACCTATAACAAGGTACCAAATTAATGGAATGATCATATAAAGGTCCGTTCACTTCGATCTACCTTTTCTCTTTTATCGAGTCCACTTACCTTTCTTAATCGACAAAACTTCCATTGTTGTCGCACATTATCTTATTCGTAGCTTCACATCAAGGCTCCCATACATTATCGTTACAGTAGTTAAGTAGAACAGGCTATCCAATAGTCAACAAGTCTATTTCATAGAACCAAAATTTACTCATATCACATCACATCACTACTTTACATATCGCATTTATCATAACACCATCATTTAGTTCCACCAAAAAATCCAGATTTATACCTTTCTCTCTAACTCTTTCAAAATTCACCTAATTCCTCCCATAATTATTCACGGGTGGCTTAGTCACTAGTGGCTTCATTTAACCCAATAACAGCTATCCTCTGAACACTTAAATCTCCTCTCTAAACTTCGTCTCACCTTTATTTATATCTCAAGCGCTCACCGTTTACTATAGCTCTCGAATCCATCCTCGTAGGTACAATCGCGTCATAGAACAAGTTCTAAACTGGGGGTATAGAACAGGATATAGGGTAAACTGAAGGGATACACTCACATTCGAATGTCTAGTAAGGCAAGAATAAACAGATGGAAATTCTTAAATAGGTATTCTCGCGTCAAGAGGCGGAAAATTAGCGTAAAATAACTTGAAGAAGTGCACCTGTTACAACAGAAGGTAGTGCCGTTAATGCTGGTGGAGGAACAAGGTACAATCCAATATGAGAGAAGATGCCGATCCTCGAACGGGAAGCTCCAAACGATCAAATAACATCAGGAAATCAGGATCTGCCATTGTCGTTGTCTGGAAATCACGTCGCAAGCTGAGAAACCCGAATCACAATACGAATTGTGTCGGAGACCTACTATACCATCGCACTCAACCTCACAACGTCTTATCTTTCTATTTCCTATTCCTAATCCTAACCCTCTACCCAATCCCGATAATCTAGGCTTGTTTCAGTGACTTATAACCTGTAGTGAAAGGCATATGTCATAGCCTACTCGTTTATTCGAATATTTAACTCAACTCAAATAAGAATGTAATAAGTAAATAGTGGATCAAGCATCAGAGAGATCTCACAAAGTAACATCTGTCAAAGAATAAAGAAACATTGTTCATCTGCAGACTTGAAGATTCACTGGAAGAAGTTCAAGAATTTGATCATGCCTCAGTGATATAAATCAAGATCGTGGATTTAATCAAGTGACAGAGATCTCGTCAAGGTATCATTTATTACAAGGATTCAATCAGAACAACAAAGTCAAGACATGAAGAAACGTCACGAAAGTTAGTCACTCATGAACCAGACAGTACATCGAGTGTCAGCATTGAAGTGGCGGAATTGATTCATAAGTCTCAATGACTTTCAGAAGATTGTCAGAAGAATGGATGCTGCTCAGGGTTAGTATTAATTCTCTATTAATTAATTAAGTCATAGTATTTAATTAAGAAAATAAATTATATCTGCAAGGATTAATTTATTGTTTAATTGAATTAAATTGATTAATTAATTTAGAATTAATATTAAGGATTTTCAGAATGTTAATTGATTAAAATCTGTGATAATTCTAAGTAAGACAACTGATTGTACTAGTATGACAATCGGTATGACAATTGATAGTCATACCGAATGTCATGCTAATTCAGTTGATTGTATTGATAGAATTATTATTTAGATTAAAATCAATTATTAATTCAGTAAAACAATTTCATTTGAACTAATATGACAATCGGTATGACAATCAATAGTCATACCGAAAGTCTTGCTAGTTCATTTTAATTGTCTTGCTAGCTCTAATAGATTGTCTCACCGAAAGTCTTTCAAGCTAAAAAGGATTGTCATTTCAGTTCTTTTCCTCTCGGTTGGATTGTTAAATAGAAGCAGAAGCAGCAATTCATGATATTCATTCAATCATTCATTCATACAGAACAAGAGAACACAGCAGAAAACAAAAGAAAATATTTCATCATTCATCTGCTTATTCAAGATCAAATATTCTAGTTTGTTAATGTTAAATCCAAACCACTAGAATTACTTATCTTGTTCTTGTATATCAATCTAGCGGATTAAAATCCCTAGAACTTAATCTCAAATCGCTTTTAGCATTTGATCTTTTAATTACAAAAATAGAAAAAGTTCATATCGAATTTATTCTAAATTTGTAATAATTGATTTGAGATTAATCCCTTGTAACCGATACCGTAGTTGTAACACCTTTCAAGTTTAATAAAAGTTTTATTTAACTTGAATTTTGTTTCACAATTTTATTCCGCATTTTATTCGACGAAACGGTATTGTTTGCATTCAACCCCCCTTCTACAAACAAATTGGGACCTAACAATTGGTATCAGAGCCTTCTGATTAACGTACAAATCAAGATCCTAGACTTTTGTGTTTCTTTCACTTCTTGAATTTTTATTCACTCAAAAATTCATAATGACTACACAAAAAGTTGGAACCGTTAAAATTCCACTTTTCGATAAAGAAAATTATGTGATGTGGAAGAAGAAGATGCTACTGTTTTTACAGGTTGCTAATCCCAAATATTTGCAAGTGTTGAAGAAGGGTCCAAAAATTCCTATGGTTATTGAACCAGAGGTAATAGAGAATGATGTGGTGATCACCAAAGCGAGAACTTATGTGAAGGATCCTGAGGACTTCTCTCCTGCTGAAATAGAAGAGGCTTCCCTGGATGCTAGCCTTCAATTAATCTTAGTAGATTCCTTTAATCCCCTAATGAACAAACATGTGATGAATTGTAAAGATTCTAAACATATCTGGGAAACTATTGAGATTATTAATGAAGGCACAGAGGAAGTTAGGGAGAACAAACTAGAAATCCTAACCTCTGAGTATGAATACTTTAAATCCAATCCAGGAGAAGGAATCACTGAAGTGTTTGAGAGGTACAATGCATTGATCAACAACCTGAACATTAATGGTAAATACTATTCCATCAGGGAGGTCAATAAAAAGTTCCTTTTAACACTGCCAACTCATCTCGAACATAGAATCACTGCCATAAGAGAAGCAAGAGATCTGAGTGAGATTTCTTTGGAAAGGCTATATGGTGTGTTAAAGACTTATGAGTTGGAGCAGATTCAGCAGAAGGAAGTTTACGGGAAAGGAAGAGTGGTCAGCACGTCTACTGCTCTGGTAGCTGATGAACAACAACAACAACAACCACTATATCAACAACAATCTCAACAGTCAGATAGAATGGTACAGTCTTCCAAGGTTGAAGATAATGTGATAGAAGCAGAATTTGATTCACCTACTACAAATCAATCAGGAGATGATTATTATTCCTTGGAAGAACTGGAGCAATTGGAGGATGAGTCAATGGCCCTGATTGTCAAAAGATTCTCAAATGTCAGATTCAAAAGGAATCCCAAGTTCAAGTACAAGTCCAACTACAACAGATTCCAGAAAGGTGGATCTTCATCCTCTAACACCAGCAGTGGTGGGTATAAAACAGGGATGGTTGATCGAAGCACCATTCGATGCTTCAACTGTAATGAGTTGGGACACTTTGCCACAGAATGCAGGAAGCCAAAACAAGCAAGGAAGAACTCTTATGATTCTAATCAGAAGAGTAAATCTGAAAGGGCGTACCTGGCAAAGGGAAGAAGTTGGGATGATACTGACAGTGAAGACGAAGAAGTTGGGAATCTTGCTCTCATGGCTAGTGATGCAAGCACCTCATCGTCAAGAAAAGAGGGCATTAAACAGGTACAACCGGTAGTGTGGATTCTTGACAGTGGATCGTCAAGACATATGACCGGAGATAGAGCCCTGCTATCAAATGTGGTTGAGAAAGCTGGCCCAGTGGTTACCTTTGGAGATAACAGCAAAGGTTTGACGGAGGGATATGGCTGTTTGCAAGCTGGAAATGTTATCATTGAAAATGTATATCTTGTGCAAGGACTTGAACACAATCTGCTTAGCATTAGTCAGTTCTGTGACAACGGCTACAATGTTTTATTCGACAAGCTGAAGTGTCAGATTCTGCACAAGAAAAGTGAAAAACCCTCCTTAATGGGAATACGGAAAGGAAATCTGTTCGTAGCTGACATGAACTCTGGAAGCAATCTTGAAGTCAATTGTTTCTATGCAAAAGCATCTTCAAATGAGAGTTGGCTATGGCATAAGAGACTTTCCCATCTCAATTTCAAGACAATGAATTCTCTTGTCAAAAGAGAATTGGTAAGAGGTCTGCCTCAGCTGGAATTCTCTCCAGAAGGACTATGTGAGGCTTGCCAGAAAGGAAAGTCAAAGAAAGCAAGTCACAAAGGCACTGACACATCTTCCATAACTGGTGTTCTGCAATTATTGCACATGGATTTATTTGGTCCAGTTAATATCCTTTCTATGTCAAAGAAGTGTTACTGTCTTGTGATAGTTGATGACTATTCCAAGTATACGTGGGTTTTATTTCTTCACTCTAAGGATGAAACACCACAAGTTGTGATTGATCATATCAAGATGATTGAGTTAGATTCTAACGTCCCTGTTAGAGCAATAAGGTCAGATAATGGAACAGAATTCAAGAATGCACTTCTAAATGGATTCTGTACAGACAAAGGGATTACCAGACAATTTTCAGCTCCTAGAACCCCTCAGCAAAATGGAGTGGTAGAAAGGAAGAATCGTACATTGATTGAAGCTGCAAGAACGATGTTAAATGAATCAGGTCTTCCAATGTACTTTTGGGCTGAAGCTGTCGATACTGCATGTTATACTCAGAATCGAACTCTAATCAACAAAGACTTCATGAAAACTCCTTATGAGATTTTGAATGAACAGAAACCTTCTATCAAATACTTTCATGTATTTGGTGCCAGATGCTTCGTGCTCAAGGATGGAGATGATCGTCGTGGTAAGTTCGAGGCAAAGGCATATGAGGGTATTTTTGTTGGATATGGAAGAAGATCATATAGAGTGTATATCATTGATCAACACAAAGTAACTGAAAGTGTCAATGTTACATTTGATGACACTAAACTCCCTAGTATCCAAACTGAAGATCCTTCTGAGAAACTGAAGTTTGATGATACGTCAGATTCAGAGTCAGAACATGGTCAAGAACCTGAGGTTGTTGCTGTTGAAGAACCTGTTAATCCTGATAATACTCAAGGTAATAGTGATGGAAACTCTGGAAACAATGGAGATACCACTGCTACTGACGGAGAATCTTCAAGTCAACATGGCAACAACTCAGGGGGAGATGCTGAAGGATCATCTAGTAGGACACAACATCACAATGAATTTCAAGGCGAATCATCAAGATCAAATCTTCCAAGACAGACTGTCTGGAATAAAGCTCACCCTTTTGAGTTGATTATTGGTGATCCAGATGTTGGAGTCAGAACTAGACGTGCTACTCAAAATGAGTGTCTGTTCTCAGGATTTCTTTCTGAGATGGAACCTAAGAAAATTGAAGAAGCACTAACTGATCCAGATTGGGTGATTGCTATGCAAGATGAACTCAATCAGTTTGAAAGTCAACAAGTCTGGAAACTGGTACCTAGGCCTGTACACAAGAAAGCTGTTGGTACAAGGTGGGTATTCAGGAATAAACTAGATGAAGATGGTGTGGTTACAAGAAATAAGGCAAGACTGGTAGCTAAAGGGTATTCTCAAGCTGAAGGTATTGATTATGATGAAACCTATGCTCCAGTGGCTAGACTTGAGGCCATCAGGATATTTCTGGCATTCGCAGCATTTTCAAACTTTAAAGTTTATCAAATGGATGTCAAGAGCGCCTTTCTGAATGGAAAGCTGGATGAAGAGGTATATGTAGAGCAACCTCCTGGTTTTGAAGATCCAGATCATTTGGATTTTGTCTTCTTTCTTTTCAAGGCTATCTATGGGCTAAAACAGTCTCCAAGAAAATGGTATGACACTCTCTCTGAATTTCTTATTGAAAATAGCTTTATTAGAGGTGTCATAGACAAAACTCTCTTTTCAAAAAAACATAAGAATGATACTATATTAGTCCAAGTCTATGTGGATGATATAATATTTGGGTCTACTAATGATAATCTCTGTAAGAGATTTGCTAAGTTAATGCACAGCAAGTTTGAAATGAGCATGATGGGAGAGCTGAAGTTCTTTCTTGGATTACAAGTAAATCAAAGGTTAGATGGAACATTTATTTGTCAATCCAAGTATCTCAAGGAACTCCTCAAAAAATACAATCTGGAGGATTCTGCATCAGCAAGGACTCCATCAACTACAGCTGTCAAGCTTGGACCATGTGAAAACTCCATTAAGGTAGATGTCACAAGCTACAGAGGTATGATCGGCTCGTTACTCTATCTTACTGCAAGTAGACCAGATATTATGTATGCTACATGCCTATGTGCAAGGTTCCAAGCGGATCCTAGAGACATTCATCTCGTTGCTGTTAAACGAATCTTAAGATATCTTAAGGGAACACCAAATCTAGGTATTTGGTACCCTAAAGAATCTGGTTTTAACCTTGTCGGATATACAGATTCAGATTATGCAGGAAGTGTTGTTGATAGGAAAAGCACCTCAGGAAGTTGTCAATTCTTAGGAAGCAGGCTAGTCTCATGGTACAGCAAGAAACAGCAAACAGTTTCCAACTCAACGGCCGAGGCTGAATATATTGCTGCTGGAAGCTGCTGTGCTCAGATCTTGTGGATTAGGAACCAACTACGAGACTATGGCTCTGTATTGAACAAGATTCCTATTTTATGTGACAACACAAGTGCAATAGCCATCACCAACAACCCTGTGCAGCACTCGAGGACAAAGCACATTGACATCAGGTATCATTTTATTAGAGAGCACGTCATGAATGGTACTGTTGAACTATTTTTTGTTCCAACAGAAGAACAAATAGCAGATATTTTCACTAAACCACTTGACGAATCCACATTTACCAGATTAGTTGGTAAATTGGGCATGTTAAATAGTTTTAGTGATTAATTTAATTAATATCTGGAATCTGTTCTTGAATGAATTTACAAATGAATTTTTTCATAAATGAAAAATTCATTTGCAAATTTATTTTATCATTTTATCATATTTCTTGCTTATTTCTATGTAATATATATTATCTTATCTATGTTATTTACTCTACTTGTTAATTTAAAAATATCTCAGAATATTTTATTTCCTCTAAAAATATTTTTCTATGAATTTTATTTGCTAAAATTCAACAGAAATCTATTTTTGGAATAAAAATAATTAATTCTGAAATATTGTCTTTATTTTCTGTAAAAATTTTTAAGTATTTATTTCAGTTTTACTATTTTGTAATAAAGTTTCAGTACATTAATAGTTGTCTGTACATATTCATGTTGTTTTTCTACTGCAAAGACAATCGGCAAGACAATTAAAATTGTCTTGCTGAAAATCATTTCAGTAAACATGTAAATATAAAACTGTTATGCTTATTTTATCTTATTCTAGAAAGACAATCGGCAAGACAATTGAAATTGTCTTGCTGAAAGTCATTTTAGTAATATTGTTTGCTTATTTTAATATCAGATTAATTTTATAACTGGCAAGACAATCGGTAGGACTATTGATTGTCATGCCAGTAATAAAATTAATATCAGAATTATATTGTTTTATTTTGTACTGGTATGACAATCGGTATGACTATCAGATTGTCATACCAGTTGTTTATTTTTATTTTGTATTTGTTTATTTTCCTTCTTTTTGCCTGGTATGACAATCGGTATGACAATCCCGGATTGTCATACCAGCTGTTATATAAAGGCTGTTGCTGTGTTGTTTTTCACCAATTCAACTTAGCAGTTCATTTTCAAAGAATTTGTAACAGTTTTCACTCTCATTTTCTCTCTTCTCTCTCCTCGAACAAACAAAAAACCAGTCACCATTTTCCTTGCTCGAGTTTTTACTCAGCACACTAAATCATCACTTTGTGATATATACATACAAGTATATACATAAAGAGGTGCTGCTGAAATTTTCTTATTTGTGTCTTTTGGTGTGTCAAAACTGTGTGAGTGATTTAAGAATTTTAACGAGATACATTTCTGTCTAAATTTTTCAATAAAAATTAATTTAATTCAAATTATTAATTTAATTTAATTAATTCGAATTTTCTTAATATTTTTCTTAAAATTCTGAAAAGCTTGTGTCTTATTATTATTCTTTAAAAATGGCTCTCAATTTCCAAATTGTCGCGCATAATCAGGTTGGTTATTTTAATCCGGAAAAATGTAATGTTGAAAAATTTAAGCCTTGGATTAGATTTTTAAATGATCATTCGATTGTTAGCTCTGCTATTAAATCAAATGTAATTTTAAACGTCGATCTACTTAGACTGATTTGCACAACTTCTACTGTGGCCGATGATTCAAAATCTTTTTCATTCACCATCGCAAACACACAGTATGTAGTTGATGAAACAGTCGTCAATCGTGCTTTAAATTTTCCACTAGACAGTTTCTGTAATTTACCCTCTGAAAATGATATCACAAATTTTTTCTATGCCATTCACTATCAGGGGGTGATCAATTTAACCAAACTTTCTAAATCAAATTTGGTGTCTGAATGGGATATATTCTTCGATACACTTTCCAAAGTGTTTGCCAACTGCACAAAATCTAATTTTCATAACATTACTTCCACCCTGCAGTATATTGGTCTTGCGGTTGTTTTCAATCAAAGGATCAATTTTGGCAAACTACTTTTTCCCATTCTCTTGAGACGTCTAACTTCTGCTTTACGTGATCATTCTACAAATCGTAGGGTATCATGTTACTATGCTCGTTTTCTTATGCTCATAGCAGATCATCTACTCACCCCTGAACACAAAACACTTTTTGCTAACTCTGCTGTAACCGAACCCCCACCAGTTAGCAAAAAGATTTACACTCGCCAAGACACAACCTTCAAATTTATGCAAGTACCAGTACTTGTATCTGCTTTCATGGCCAATTATATTCCCTTGCCTATTTTTAATCTTCCCGGCCATGAACAGCAACCTCAACCTCCAGTGGTTCAAGCCACCCAGGCTCTTCCATTACAGGTAGTAACTCCTCACTCTCACTCTCACTCTCTTCCTACTTCTGTTAACAGACCCTCAGTGGTTGATAGGGCTGACCATGAAGTTGTAGAACCACAGCTTCAATCCCAGGTCATAGAGCCAAACACAGAGTCTCATTCTATCTCACCCTCTCCCCCACTGTCTAAAATGTTACCCAGAAGATTACTAGGAAGTAGTACAATGTCAAATATGAGTGAACCCTCAGCTCTGCCTCCTCCTAAGAAAAGAAAAACCTATTCTGAGGCATCTGAAAGCCCATCCTTGTCTTCCCAACAGGACATGGACTTTGAAATGGCCAATGAACAGTTACTAGAGGCATTCTCTCAACAGGATGCATCTATTGAAATTCGCCATCGGGCCATGGCATCTTGTACTGAGTCAAGCACAATTCCATTACTCACAATGGAACCATACACTTCCCCAGATAATACTCAGGACACCCAGCGAGGAGTGCACGTAGAGTCGGTTACAGTGCCTGCCATAGTTACGGCAGAAGAGCAGTCACATGCTTCAGAGGGAAAATCTGACTCTCCGCCATCTTTAATAGAGTCATTTTCTCCCCTCCCAGATCCAACAACTCTGGCTCCCTTATGAGATTCTCCACTCGCAGATTTATCTGGAGAAAGTGGAGGGCAACTCGGTCAATCTATCCCTGAAGCAATTCAGACATCTATTCCAAAAGATTTGATAGCATTGACTGAGGATCGGGACTCGCGAATTCCCATTGCACCACCACTGACCTCTCTTGAAGAGGCTAGGGTGATTTTTAATACAGGTACACAAGAACAGCAATTGGAAGACTCCTCACGAGCAATCATATTGAGAGAAACACATGCACGTGAGATGAGTGAACCAAATACGAGTGAACTTCAGGTGAGAGCACACACAGACACTGATACTGTCAACCTGTTAGCTCAGATTGCTGCCCTGAAAGAAGAACTTGCTAAAAGTCAAGCTGAAGCTCAAGCATTCAATGCACAAGTGGTTGAACGGTCTTCTTCTTCCACCTCTGTCGACAATCAGCTTGCAATCATAAGGAATGACATCTCAGATTTAAAGACTACTGTAATACCAAAGCTCAATTCTATTCAGGACACTCCAAATTTATCAGCTGATGACATATCCAACTTCTGCTCCCTACATACAAGAATGACTTCTCTTGAAGACCTCGTTGAGATGAATCATTCACTGGACAACTCAAGATTTGTAAAGATAGAGACGGGCATGGAACATCTAAATGAAGGCATGAAGCACTTATATTACATGATCAAGAATTCTCATTGCCCTAATGAAGAACAAAAAGCTTATTTTGAAGGACCGTCTGGTGGAGGATCAGGCTCTGAAAGTGGTGGAGGTTTCAAAGGAAAGTCAGTAGAGGATCCCTCAACTAAGGGGGAGAAGAAAGGGAGTAGTTCCAAAGGGAAAGAAAAAGATACTTCTGCTGGAGATAAAGGAAAGGCTGATGATGCCTACTACAGTGGAGAACAGGATGACTTCGATATTTTTGACATTCCCACTGAACCAGTTCAGGAAGATAAAGATGGGTTATTTGAAGCTGAAGAAGAAAGTGATTTTGAAGATTGGGAAGAAGAAGATACAGTGGATCCTAGGTTTGAGAAAGAATTTCAGAAAGAGCAGTCAGATATGCAAAGAAAAGAAGCTGAACTCAAGAAGGTCTCACAGATCATTGATAGGAGAAAAGACATACAAAGAACAGAAACTCTTCAAAAGCAACGTCTTCATGACATTAAAGCTCAAGAAAGGAGAAGAGATGTCAGACTGAAGATTGGTGGAAAGTGGGATGAAGCTAGGAGAGTACTCGATATGCCTCAGCTATGCACTAACAATGATAGGCAGTTCTTACATCTTCTTGACAAGCTGGAAATCTCAAATCCTAACAATGACATGTACATGAATGCTATCAAGACTGAAGTCTCAAGGATCACAGCTGCTTTTGATAGATCCCTAAATGAGATGAGCATTTTTGTATATTGTCAGAGTGAAGGATCATTCAAAGTGTCACTTCATCTATTTGAGAATCGTTCGTTGTCAGAGATTTGGGTTCTTTTAAACAAAGTGAAAAGAAGCTCAGAGTTGAATGAAGTTCTTCGGGAAAGGCTTAAAGAGTTTGCCAGCAGGGCTAGTCCTCAAGTGGTCAACAATCCTCATCAAGTGAGATTCTTTAAGTCTGATTGTCTTCAAATCTGTCAGCTCGATGTACAATCTCTTAAAGACTACTCAGCTAAGCATCTGGTCTGGATGGAACATCATTTGAGAACTGCTGGATATTCATCCATGTTGAAGACTCAAGCTGCTGACTTGATTCAAGCTTATTGTGAGAAGAATGTTAAAAGGTACAATCAACTCAAGAATAAGTTGAAGACAGTTGGAGTTCAACCAGTCAGACCTGCAAGCTTCACTTCAGAAAAGGATCGTGTTTTTGACAAGGAATTGCTTCAAGATTTAGAAGAAGGTGAAGTCAGAAGAGAAGACAACTAAAGTCAATTAGCTCAAAACTCAATGTAATATGATTAGAGCGTTATGAATCAAGATAGTCTAATGTAGTTATATGTTCAGGCTAGAGGAACATCTATCTTGTATTCACTTGTAAATTTCATTTGGAATCTGGAAAATGTTAAATATAATCCAGAACTTTTCTGCTATTTACTTTACATTACTGTTTATATCTTTTTCTTATTTGTTAGTTGAGTTATCCTCTAGGTATTTGTTGTTATTGTCTAACAAGCAAATAGGGGGAGATTGAAAGGCATATGTCATAGCCTACTCGTTTATTCGAATATTTAACTCAACTCAAATAAGAATGTAATAAGTAAATAGTGGATCAAGCATCAGAGAGATCTCACAAAGTAACATCTGTCAAAGAATAAAGAAACATTGTTCATCTGCAGACTTGAAGATTCACTGGAAGAAGTTCAAGAATTTGATCATGCCTCAGTGATATAAATCAAGATCGTGGATTTAATCAAGTGACAGAGATCTCGTCAAGGTATCATTTATTACAAGGATTCAATCAGAACAACAAAGTCAAGACATGAAGAAACGTCACGAAAATTAGTCACTCATGAACCAGACAGTACATCGAGTGTCAGCATTGAAGTGGCGGAATTGATTCATAAGTCTCAATGACTTTCAGAAGATTGTCAGAAGAATGGATGCTGCTCAGGGTTAGTATTAATTCTCTATTAATTAATTAAGTCATAGTATTTAATTAAGAAAATAAATTATATCTGCAAGGATTAATTTATTGTTTAATTGAATTAAATTGATTAATTAATTTAGAATTAATATTAAGGATTTTCAGAATGTTAATTGATTAAAATCTGTGATAATTCTAAGTAAGACAACTGATTGTACTAGTATGACAATCGGTATGACAATTGATAGTCATACCGAATGTCATGCTAATTCAGTTGATTGTATTGATAGAATTATTATTTAGATTAAAATCAATTATTAATTCAGTAAAACAATTTCATTTGAACTAATATGACAATCGGTATGACAATCAATAGTCATACCGAAAGTCTTGCTAGTTCATTTTAATTGTCTTGCTAGCTCTAATAGATTGTCTCACCGAAAGTCTTTCAAGCTAAAAAGGATTGTCATTTCAGTTCTTTTCCTCTCGGTTGGATTGTTAAATAGAAGCAGAAGCAGCAATTCATGATATTCATTCAATCATTCATTCATACAGAACAAGAGAACACAGCAGAAAACAAAAGAAAATATTTCATCATTCATCTGCTTATTCAAGATCAAATATTCTAGTTTGTTAATGTTAAATCCAAACCACTAGAATTACTTATCTTGTTCTTGTATATCAATCTAGCGGATTAAAATCCCTAGAACTTAATCTCAAATCGCTTTTAGCATTTGATCTTTTAATTACAAAAATAGAAAAAGTTCATGTCGAATTTATTCTAAATTTGTAATAATTGATTTGAGATTAATCCCTTGTAACCGATACCGTAGTTGTAACACCTTTCAAGTTTAATAAAAGTTTTATTTAACTTGAATTTTGTTTCACAATTTTATTCCGCATTTTATTCGACGAAACGGTATTGTTTGCATTCAACCCCCCTTCTACAAACAAATTGGGACCTAACATGTAGCTCTGATACCAACTTGTGGCGCCCTCCAAACCTGGGTCAGAAGTTTGGGGTCCACAACACAAACAAAATATATGAACCTGTATAAGAAATATTATTGATAATGACCTTGCTTCACAAAACCATGGATCGCAACAGGTTAAAGTATGAAAACAAGCCACAATCTTAACCTTTATTACAACGTACCAAATCCCAACTAATTTAACTTACAATTGATAATAAAATCATTCTTACAATCTGATTATCTCTATACCGCATGAAGCTTCTGGTAGCTCGATTTAAATCAACTGGAACCTTAGCCCGCACTTTGGACTGAGGAACTTCACTATCATCCATATTCTTTTCAACTGTAAAATATATAAAAAGATTCGCAAGAGTGAGCTAACTAGCTCAGCAAGTCATGATAACGATAATTGAGGTTATCAAATGAGATGATTCAAAGGAATCATGTTTCTTTTTAACTAATCATTAGAATTGGATATTCATTTGAAGTTCTAAAACCAAGGTTAGGCTGCTGATCAGTCACGCACTAACCCCGAGCAAAGCACACATCACTGCTCTAATTACTGGATCCAAGGCACACATTGGCCTAACTTGACCATTGGTATGGTCTGACCACGAATCTGGTCCATATATATAAAAACTATCCAATCCTAAAGCAGTTCAATATGATAAACAATATAATTCGATAACACCGGATCATAATCAATAACGATTAAACATTTGAATAAAATATAAGGAAACTCATGGATATCACAAGGGTATATTAGGGTATGTAAAAGAAACGGCTTTCAATCTGTAAAAGAATCAGGTATTAGACAAATAATGATTTTTCGAGGTATAGTTCTTTGATGTTATAAAGAATGGCTGGAGTATAAAAGTTTCTGTGTTTTCAAACAATTTTCTTCCAGTGTTTGGTGTTTGGTAATTATATCTTTGAAGAGTAGTATTATATTTGTATGGTTTGGTGTCTGAGGATCAACAAAGGACGGTTTGCAAAGAATAAGGCTTACGGCTCATGATCAAGAAAAATCAGGATTCAAGGGTAAATAGTTTAAAGCACTTGCAATATAAACAAAAGTTGTTTTGAATAAGAGCGACATATTATGAAACAGTTCAAAAAAATAACCGCGATAAATTTTGAAGAAAAGTTCGGAAGTACTTGCCTTATAAGGCTTTACAACTATTACTGATCAACTCTGAGCCGACTCTGCTGCTCAGGCTCTAATGTCCAACCACTAGATCCCATTAGATTCAACTTCGACACTTAGGTCTTTCTGTAGAAACTCTACTGAACTCGTCAATTGACCACTAGGTTATCTTTAGTCCATCGTCCACTTTCAGGTTCTCGATCATAACCTACAGGGTCGAAATGCCCTACGTTAGACGTCTAGGTATGCTTGACATATCCTCGATACTAATTCTTACCCAACAATATTCAAACCCGACTCGTAATTATTCATATTAGAATAACACAGACAACAATCAAGGTTCACATTCTTGAAACCGATCTAGTATTCGTTGTTAGAAAATACGTATACTCGTCATTTTACGAAATTAGGGTTACTGTGTTTTGGACAAAATATACAACACAACATACAATCAGGTTTTGTATAAAACATACATATATGTATTTACTTATACTCGCTCGACGTCCCGATAATCTTTGGATATGCTCCCGTATTTACGTAATTCAGTTTCCGAAAATCGGGCAGCGTTTCCTTTGTTTATCGGACTACCCGTCGAAACATTAATCGACGTCAATTCAATAACAACAATCCAATTTTAAAACTGACAACCAATCACAACTCGCCAATTCCAATCACCGATACAATTTAGTGATCACAACCAATTTACCATCACGATTCGATATTTACTAATTAGCTGTTTCGATCCAGAATAGAAACACAACATGACTTTTATTTATTAAAAAAAATATTAGGACTCAGAATCGTGTCATCACCGTCCACCGTCGGCTCGACGAGGCTCATCGCCGACGGCGATAAAATTCGCGGGTACCCGAACAATTTCGGGTTTCCAACGCAAATCCTATCTATTAATACCCTTAAATCTCGCAAATACCGATTAGTTTATTTCACAAAATCAATCAAGAATTTCTGCAAGAATATTATTAATTCGATTCAGCAATAACCAAACCAAGTAATGGCATAACCAAATAAACAGTCAGCATAATCAAAATAAACGACGCAACAGTACGACCACGCGCCGCCATCCTCGCCGGAAAACCGGGAAGGGCGGCGGCAACCACAAGGAAACAGAACATATCACTCGCATATATACATACATGTATATACACAGACGGACAGAAATCTACAGGAACAGTAACAACCTAAGAGCACCAAGGCGCGGCGAACAATCGCCGGAAACCGGGCACAACAGCGGCGAAGGAGGGAAAGAAGAGATAAGAGGAATTAGAGATAAATCAAACCGAGAGACAAGAAAGGAAACGGGAGAGAACCCAAAAAAAGAGAGAGATGTGACCCTGAAAAACAAAATAGGAAGGAGATGAAAATATACAGTCATGCCACGTGTTTCGAGATTTGATACGTGTCCTTTTCTTTTTATAAGGATTGGACACGTATCCCTGATCTTCTCGGAATTAATTTTTAACTCGATTTCTTTCTAAATTTAACGAGTAAAATACGATTGAAAACTCAACAGAGAAATATAATTAAAATACCCAAGTTATCGGAGTACTTAAATATTGATAAAATATAAACCTCATAATTTTTAAATAAATTCTGAAACACAACTTATTCCTGCATTTAACAATTAATGAACCGAGCTGTACTTAAAACAAATTCTAAAATTCGCGAAAAATGTCTTACCATATTAGAAATATCCCGAAATAAATGAAAACGAAATTTTTGAAATTCTAAAATAATTTCTAAAACGCACTTTATACCCGCTTTTAACAATTAAAAGAATCAACGCGCGGGTGAAATAAATCCCGAAAATTTCCAAAATAATTTTAAAATTCTCGAAATATTCCAAACTTAAATAAATATGAATTTCATAATTTTTGAAGAATTTTATAATTAAATCTGGATTTTACCATTAAACATACTCAGAAAATCATTTAAAGATAAATAATTAATGAAATATTGATTTCTCAATTTTATAAAATCCTAAAAATAATTATTGTAATTATAAAATCACAAAAACAATTTTAGAAACATTCCCAATATTTATGCAAATAAATTTGCACTAAATCCACTTTTAAAAGTAAAAATAATTCAATACTATCCCATAATTAATCGCGCGGACAACCCGATACACTATAAATCACATATGGATAATAATCAAACAACACATAGCGGTCAAAACCAACATGCATATTTTATTTTATTTAATAATTTCCATAATTGCACAATTAAATAATTCAAAAAGATTACACGAGTCGTTATAATCGAAACCTGTCACTGGCTCTTCAAGTTCTGATTCATCTAGTTCTGATGAGCTAAATTCTGATAATTCTGGAAGCTCTGATTCTTCACCTCCTGAAAAATCAAATTCAAATTCTGAAGTCTCAGAGAGCATAACTACAGGGGGAGCATCAGAAGATGCTGATGGAGATAACATGGATCATGGGGGAGGATACAGTTCTAGAGATCAATTTCCATCTGCAAGGAAGTGGACTAAAGCACATACACCTGATTTAATCATTGGAGATCCTGAAGCAGGTGTCAGAACTAGAACTGCAACTTCAAATGAATGTCTCTATCATTCTTTTCTATCTCATACTGAACCAAAGAAAGTGGAAGAGGCTCTTCAAGATACTGATTGGGTGCAAGCAATGCAGGAAGAGTTAAATGAATTTGAAATAAATAAAGTCTGGACCCTAGTGCCAAGACCAAAGAACAAATCAGTTGTTGGTACAAAATGGGTGTTCAGAAAAAAAACTGACAGTGATGGCATAATTACAAGGAATAAAGCAAGACTGGTTGCTGAAGGCTACTCTCAACAAGAGGGTATTGATTATGATGAAACATTTGCACCAGTTGCTAGATTAGAAGCCATAAGGATCTTTTTGGCTTATGCTGCTCACAAGAAGTTTAAAGTCTTTCAAAGGGATTTGAAAAGTGCTTTTCCCAATAGAGAATTGGAAGAAGAGGTATATGTTAAACAACCTCCAGGCTTTGTAGATCCTACATTTTCCAATCATGTCTACAGGCTTGACAAAGCACTTTATGGCCTTAAGCAAGCTCCAAGAGCATGGTATGAGACTTTAGCTCAATTCCTTCTGGAAAGTGGATTTCACAGAGACATAATTGAAAAGACTTTATTCTACCTCAACCATGGAAAGGACTTACTTTTGGTACAGATATATGTTGATGATATCATATTTGGTTCTACTAATTCCAAACTGTGTGAGAAGTTTGCAAAGCTAATACAGTCAAGATATCAAATGAGTATGATGGGAGAACTCAGCTATTTTCTGGGCCTTCAAGTCAACTAAACTGAAGAAGGCACTTTTATCTGTCAATCCAAGTACACCAGAAATTTACTGAAGAAATTTGGAATGCAAGATTGTTCAACTGCATCCACTCCCATGGCCACTGCAACCAAGTTAGATAAGGATACTGGTAAATCAGTAGATATTACTAACTACAGAGGTATGATTGGCTCCTTACTCTATCTAACTGCAATTAGACCTGATATCATGTATGCTACCTGTCTTTGTGCAAGATTTCAGGATGATCCAAGAGAACCTCACTTATTAGCTGTGAAAAGAATTTTCAAGTACCTTAAGGGTACAGCTGATCTAGGATTGTGGTATCCTAGGGAATCATATTTTAAGCTAATTGGTTACTCAGATGCAGATTTTGCAGGATGCAAAATAGACAGGAAAAGCACTAGTGGAAGTTGCCAATTTCTTGGAGGTAGATTGGTTTCTTGGTTTAGCAAGAAACAAAAGTCAGTTTCCACATCAACTGCAGAAGCCGAATATATTGCGACAGGAAGCTGTTGTGCACAGATTCTTTGGATGAAGAATTAGTTACTAAATTATGGGTTAGAATTTTCTAAAATCCCTATTTACTGTGATAATCAAACTGCTATTGCTATGACAGGTAATCCAGTTCAACACTCAATGACAAAGCACATCAGCATTAGGTACCATTTCATAAGGGAACATGTGGATGAAGGTACAATGAAATTATATTTTGTTCCAACAGATCAACAGCTAGCAGATATCTTCACAAAACCATTATGTGAAGCTACTTTTATAAGATTGGTAAATGAACTTGGAATGGTTTCAGGTTCTTTCTCTAAATCTGCCTAGTTTTTGTTCTCATGCATCAGACTTTATGATCAGTGTTTACATATCGTATTATCTATATGTAATCTGTGCTTAATTTAAAAATTTCATTAAATACTGATTGTTATATGATGTGGATTTATATACTCTGATAAGTGTTTTGAATGTTCTGTGACTATTCAATCCAATGAGGATAACTGTGCTAGATGCTGACTTAGTAGTCTTTAACATACTAGAAATCCCATGTTTGATTTAGTTGTTTATGTGGAAACTCATTAACACAAGCAGATTCTGATATTTTTTAGTCAAGTTTACTTTGTGTATCTTATTACTAAGTCACAAACTAGATTCTTGTTTCTTATCTGTCAAATTCTGATGTCAGTAAATCTTAAGAATGAACTAAGTGCTGATAAGCCTCACTTATCAAAAGAAAAGAAAAGAATAAAAGTCAGGTACTCCTTTGAGATCTAGAGTAAAAATATGGAAGGGAAGACCCAAGTGCATTGCTGATATTAAGTAATATGCATTAGAAAAGCAAAAAAATTTCTTGGTGACTTTTTACACTATGATTACTGGAGAAATACTCTGATAACAGAATAAATTCTGATAAGCAGTCGTGACTCACTTACACTGAGAAGCCACTGTAAAAAGGAATTTCAAAAGATGCATAAAATGAGCACAAACAGTTGAGGTGGATTCCTGCATAAATTTGTTCTATAGTAGACATCATGAATGATGACAGATTTTAAGCATTTTTCTGAGTTATGCCTTATTTCTAAGATGTACTGAAGTTGATCAGACTTTAATCTTTATCTGATATTTTGCTGAATGCACACACTTTCACTCCATATGAATGATAAAAATTACTATGGTGATTAAGTTGTTTTTGACAAACAGTTAAGTGTCATTTGCATAAATTCTGAAGACAAGTTCTGATGGAAGTTCTGATGATTAAACTCTGAAGAAAACAAGTCATAATTTGTATGAAGGATCACAGAAAAAGATATTCACTTTTTAAGTACTGGAAGCCATGTTCTGATGACTGTTAAAATCTGATATAAGTTAAGTTCTGATATTAAATCCTGATCGAATCTTTGATGCTTACGTGGAATTTTTCTTTACTTGACTTATTTGTGGCAAAATTTGAAATAGTCATATTTAAATCAGAATAAATTTGGGTGAGATAAAAACAGTCATAATCATTATGGGTTAGTGGTTAACGTGTATGTCTTGAAAAACTGCATGTGCACAGTAATTGTTAATTATTTCCCGTGCCCATTAATTCTTGCTTTAGATCTTTTACTGACTGTTATTATTACATATCGGTCTAGGGAGACGAGGCATCATTATTTTTACTTGTAATTGTTAAACAGTCCTCGCGTCCCTTGGTATTCTATTGGCTATTTAAACCGATTATTCATTCCAGCCAAAACATTTTTTTCTCACAAACTCACTCTCTTTTAATTCTCATCAACAAAAATGGTTCGTTTCAACTTATTCCTGAACTATGAAACTTTCAATATCGAGTTGAGTTGTGATGATTGGCAACAGGAGTGGTATATCACCGCCATTCCTGAAGAGCTCTGGAACTCAGTTCCACAAGAGGTTCACACAGACCTCTTGTTCTTTTCGATGGACTACCACCTCCATCTTGATCGTTTGGAAGTGGAAAGGAGAGAAGCTCTCCGTCAGCAAGAACAGATCATCCGTCTTGCAGGGCTCTTCGTCAGCAGCAGAAGGAGCTAGTCGATACGTTTTCTTAGAGTAGGACTAAGGATGTTGATGTTAAGAATCTTATAATAGGACTATCTTGTAATTTTTGCATGTAATTGATAAATTTCATGAAATGTACTCATCTGATATATTAATGAAATTTCCTTTAAATTGCAAGATTTGGTCTTTGTTTCTCAAATTATGTGACTGTGCATGTTTTAATTGCAATTTTTTAATCTTTACTTCATCGAATTTTAACTTTATCCTGTGATGAATGTTTTGATTCAATAATGGTCAATAATAAATTTTGATGATTTGAGGAAATAATTGAAGCACGAGTTCATGCATCTGAACCTCTGATAGTTGAAGCTGAGAATGTTACTTCTCAGAAAGAGAAAGCAGCTCAAAGTTCTGATACTTTGAAAAGGAATTCTGTAAATTCTGATGCTGCTGAAGCAACTCCTTTATTGGCAAGGAGATTGAAGAAACTGAAGGCTAGGAGGTATTTGGCTAAGGTTATATCAGAAGATACTGAAGAAGCTGAGGAAGGGGATCAGGAATCTCTGATCTCACAAGAACCAATTATCATTGAAGTCCTTCCAGCTCAAGCCAAAAACATTGCTAATGACACAGTTGTTACCCCTCCTGTCTCTCCTATTAAAGCTATAGATGATGCTAAAGAACAAACTGATAATTCTGAAATAGATATTCATAATTTGAATATATCTGAAGTTCTTTATCTGGAAGCTCCATCTACATCAAAGACACCAGCTCTGGAGATAAATTCTGCTGATAAGAATTTAGATGATGTTATTCCTGAATCTCCAGTTGCTTCACACACTGTTGACCTATTAGAACAGAATGAATCTTCCTCAAGTTCTGATGACAGTGTTTCCGTTAAGACTCCAGTTCCTACTCTGGGCAAGGAAGAATTGGTGAAGAAATTTGTTGAAAAGAAGCACCTATTCCTTGGGAGGATACTCACAGAGGTGTTGAGTGGACCAAGAAGTGGAATGAATCATATTTTATTCCATGTTCTAAAGTTCTGACAGAGCATATTGCAAAAGCTGATGAGTTGCTCACAAATGCTGATTTCAAGACACAACTCAAGATCACATCTCTGTCTACAAAACATCTTCAAGGTCTACATACTTCTACTCATGAAAAGGTTGATACACTCAGGGAACAAGCTGATAAGTTCACTCTACAGATCAAGCTTGAAAAGAACAGGTATATCAGACCTATTTCTGAAAAAGTTGCAGCCATTGAGAAAACTCAAGAGAAGCAACAGGCCCAAATGGCTGAGGTTCTGGCTAATCAAGCTTCTCAGAAAGCTCAATTGGATGAAATCCAATCTTCAGTTGAACTTCTTCTTTCTTTCTTACTTCCTGATGATGCCAAAAAGGGGAAGAAGGTAGTTAAGTCCAAATGCTCACCTACTCAAGAACTGAAGAAAAAGGATGATAAAGGTGATGACCAGGGAAACTCTGAAAAGAGCAGAGGTCAAAGAAAAGTTTAAGGAAAATCTTCTATTCAGAACAAGTCAAGTTCTGATGCTGTGAATGCTCAAAGACTGAAGTCAAGTGGTGATAATCAAAGTCTGATGTCAAGTTCTGATATTCTGATTCAGTCAGGATCTGAAGACTCTCAGAAGTTTTTGCAAACTATGAAGTTCAAAAGGGAGCAGACTACTGTTTATTATAAAGATCCTAAAATAAAGACACTTGATGAGGAGATAACAAGAAGATTATTTCTGAAATACAATCCAGGGATGGATTTAGAAACTCTCAAGGAGGAAGAAGCTAGATTTGCTGCTAAGAAGACAAATCCTAAGTCTAAAACTTCTGATGCAAAGAAACCTCCAAGGCCTAAGGAAAAAGGCATTGTGATAAAGGAAAAGTCAAATTATGAAACTTCAAAGTTCAAGACTAGATCACAGACTGAGAGTGATCCCAAAGACAAAGGGAAAGGAAAAATTTATGAACCAACCAAGTCACTTGACTTGAAAATTTCTCAAGATCTGATGAAACCAGTGTGTAAAATGGTTCAACTAACTGATGATAATCTTGTTGAAGATGAAACTGTTCAAATTCTGAAAAGAAGAAAGATAAATGAAGATTCTAAAACAACCTCTGACACTGCTCAAGTTGTTGTTCAGAATAAAGGACAGGAAGGTACAGAAGAAATAGCAAATTCTGATCAAGCTATCAAGACATCAACTACTGACAGTGCTCAAGTTGATTTGGATAAAATGACAATTGCTGATAAGAAAAAGCTGTTATGGAAGAAAGCTACTCCAGTTGAACCAAAATCCAATCTCATGATTAATCAACTTGCTACATTTGGGTTGAAATCCAAGCAACCTAGAGATAGAGCTGGATTAGGTTATGACGAAGAGAAGATTCAAATAGGAGTAGAGGTTGCTCTAAGAGATCCTTTCATATTGACAGACAAACCATATGAACAAATCAAACAAAGGCACCTTGACAAGGTGTTGTCTACTCAAGTTGTGATAGATGCTCATGATAAGGAGAATCTAAAAGAGAAATTGATCTTATTTCTCAATGATGGAAGGACTTATAGATTAGCTGATACTAATATATTAAAGAAGTCTATCAGAGAACTTCAACATATTCACTATCTTCTGGAAGTAAAATCTGATGTTACAAGAAGACGGTCAAAATATATTTTGAAGGCTATAAGAGATCTATTCAGAATCTCTGGTACAAAGACTTCTCATTACAGTCTAATGATTATTGAAGGTGATGGAAGAGAAATTCCTATGCTGAAGAATTCTGCTAAGGTGGAAATTATTCTGAAAGGAAGATGCTTATGTTATAATGAAAACTCTTCACATCCTAAGGTTATCAGACTTGGTGATGGACTTGAAAGAACATCCATTCAAGCTCTCAGAACAGCCATTTATCAAATTGGTGATAGTAAAGAAGAAGAACTGATGCAGGTCAAAGCACAGTTAGCTGAAGTTCTGAAGAAAGCTGAAGATAATCTGATAAATGATTTTGTTAAGAATCATTAGGGATTCAGATTGATTCAGTGATGTTGGTAAAGCTGGATGTTTTATAAGTTGTAGTTAATAGTCTTATTAAACTCTTATTGCATTTGAACTTAAATGTTTTTGACATCATCAAATCTATTAACTTGTACATTCTTGCATAATTTACAAGTTGGGGGAGATTGTTGGATATATTTGAGATGTCATGTCTAATATGTTTCATGTTTAGTTTTCAGATCTTAACTAACAGGAAATATCAGTTCTTACTGGAATCGAGACTTACCGGAAGTCAGGACTTAAGGATATCAGGACTTAGATTATCAGAAGATAATATCAGAAGATGGATATCAGAACTTAAGTACTGGAGGACTAACAATTAAGGAAGGAAGCTGATTTACAGGAAAGAAGATCGAGACTAATACAAGAAGAAGATATGCATGGAAAGAGTTAGAGGAATAAAAGAATTATATAAGATATCTGATTGATATATTTTAGGAAACAAAATTATATTCCATATCAATTAGAAGTTATCTTGTAACTGTGTGTCTATATAAACACAGACATAGGTTTAATCTATAAGAGTTACGATCATCGAGAAGATCATATATTGTAACCTAGCAGCTCTCGTGATATTTGTTCATCACTGAGAGATAATAGTTCCATTGTAACAAGAGTTTATTATATCGAATACGTTTGTTTTCTATTACTTGTGCTTTAAATCGATTTGATTGTATTCTACACAGTATTCAACCCCCTTCTACAGTGTTGTGTGACCTAACACTGTGTTTACTGTTATTGCTTGTTTAATTTCAGTATTAACACATATCGCTGCAAGATTTACATTTACTTTATTCAAACCATAAATATGGCAAGAAAAACATAAAAACACAAAATCACATTCACCCCCCTCTGTGTGTAATTCATTACCTAACAAAGGTTTAATTTGCGAAAATTATTGCGAATTGGGTTATAAAAATGCTTCAATATGCGTCGTTAAAATACATATATAATGATTCAGGAGTATTGTTAGATCTAGCAACGTTTCGTGACGTGTACACACGTTTTGTGTACTTTCATGTTTTTATATATCAAATCTTAAACTCGAATCTGACCCGAATTTGGATTCGTGTACCAATTTGATGATACTAACTCGAAATTAGTATATTCGTGTTGCCCGTTTAGTATACTAAAATACATGAATTATATACGAAAAATATTAATCGTAAGAAAGTGCATTAAATAATTAAATGATGTATATTGGCTAGAAAACAACATAGTTCCTAATACAAATACATAAAATACAAACACGTAAAACAAGTAAATTTTTTCTTATAAGTACAACATACTACGAATTTTTAACATTAAAATGAAATCTAATTCATAAAATTGACTACTAAATCTTACTTGTTTCTTTTTGCATCCATAACCAAGAATCTGAAAATATATAGCAAATATTTAATTTACCGTTAAATTGTCTTAAATAAAAGGAAATAAATATATAACATGAGGAAGATAATGGTGGTATCTTGATCCCTAGAATATTATCACCTAGCATTGGTGTAAGTTAACTATATATTTATTTCATATATTTTCGTTCCGTCGTGTATCTTTATCGGAAATTCAAAATTGACATTAATTATATTCGTAATTTTTCATATTCGTGTACTTTCATGTATGTTTACCAAGTTTTTGAACCCAACACTACTAGAATCATGTCGGTCCTTAAATATCGGTTGCTCTTCTCTCTACAAAAATAATGATTCTTTTTATGGTTTGATGATCAACTCGGAGCGACTTTGTTGATACGCAGAGTTCGATGCCTTTGGCGGCATTTTCAGACTAATTCAGCGGTAATTTCATGTAGTGGTAAAGTTTTCATTAATGGGCGTGTGTCGATTTTTTTAACAGATTAGCCCATTCTCCTTTTTTATTTGTAATCTTTCAATAATGTCTCTCTGGTAGCACATTTTTGAGAACCAAATAATTAATATCAATGTGTGTACGCGCACATTTGTGAGTATATATGTCGGGTTAAATTTTGGGTTATTGTTTCTTTAGGGAACTTTAAGTAAAAAGTCTCTACAAATGCATTGTAACTTGTATTGCTGATTGTTGGGTTTAATATGGCATTGCAGGCTAAATATTGCACTGATTCAGAAATAATATCTAGTTTTTTGGGCACCAGCCCCACAAATGGTGGGTATTTTGGTTTTTTACCCTCATATTTTCACCTCATTTAAACTCAAAGCCCATTATACTTTGGTGCAGACCGTTTGACAAATTAAGAGAAATGAATTATTCAATCCATTTTAGGTCCAAATCTGAAAGTGAGAATTCTTAAAAATCCACGTTTCATTTTCTCTTACCCTCTTAGGTTTTTTTTTACTTTTTCATTATTTTCTTAGTTGTTGTAGATACTTTTTATTTAAATTCAAAGAACCTTTCTTATGATTATCAAATCTGCCCCTTGATTTTTCATTTTTTTTTCATTTTTGCATTTATTTTATTATTAATTTAAATTTTTAAATTTTATCTTCTTAATTTGATATTATAATAGTAAAATATATTTTAAAATTTTTATGTTATACTCCCTTCGTCTTATTGAGTAGTATAAAAGTGGGATAAAGATTAAGAAAAAATGTAGTTTAGTGAAAAAAATTAAAAAAATAAATGAATAAAGTGATGGTACCACGTTATATTTAATGTATAAAATGAGTTTAGTGAAATAAGTAGCGGATGTAAGTGAATGTAGTTACTTTTTATATTATAGAACCTTACTATTTTTGGAATTTATGTATAATTGAGAGAGACGTCTCAGAAAGAACATTGTATAAAAATGAACAGGACAGAGGGGTAGGTTGTAATTTATATTATATTTTTTTTTCAATTTTATTTTTCAAATTATAAGTTATAATTTACCAAACACATCATTAACTTATAAGTAACTTATATATAAAATTATCCAAACATATAAATAACTTATAAGTTACGATGTTAACATGACTTAAATAACACTTTGCAACTTTAAATTATAAGTTACATTTTTTAATAAACTCCAAACAGGCCCATGATCATCCGTGACGGTTGTCAAACAATAAAAAAAATGAAAATGTGAATCATTTAAGTTGAGTTATCTTTTCACCCAAACAACCACTATATGACGCAGCTCATTTGAGAACTGCGGAGAAGCTTTATTATTTAAGTCAATGGCCAAGTCATCAGATCCGGGTTCATTAGCTAGACATGTGTGGCATGCATTGGAAAAGCCCTTACACAAAGCATCATAAGAATCGAGGTTGAGCATTTTATTTTATTTTTATTTGTACTTATCGTTGAAATATTTTATTTAAAATGATAGATGTATTTGGGTTAGAATGTTTTTTTATATTGTGCGGCTATTTTGTTTGTTAATCTTGAATTCAATTAGGTAATAATGTGTACCAGTTGAGTTTTAGAAATTAAGTTTTTCATTATTGTGGTTAATATATTATCTAATATCACCAAAAACATCTGTAAAAATTCAAATATTTGTTGTTAAAACATGTTTAATACATTAGCTATAATAAAAGTCTTAACCAAAAAACTGATGTTAAAAAGCTCTACTACATAAATATCAACAACGGTTATAAAAGAAGATCAATATCAGAATAGACATTTTACAACATTTATTTAATCAAAAAAGATATTATAGAACATTTATAACAATTGTTACCTATTGTAGCCGATGTTATTACATTATTTACAACGGTTATATATAAATAACTGATGTCTAAGTTAACATCTGACATCGGGTAAAAATCAATATCTATATAAAATTACTTTAAGATCAGTCATGAAAATATCGGTCTTTTTTACATAAATATCGATTTTTATCCGATGTCTAATATATTTTTTCAAAATAATTATTCATTTCATGTTCATATGTCATATACCAAAATTGACGACTATAAGTATTGTGTTACATAAGAGCAATTCCAAGAGATTCCCTATTTGTTATCCTTGAGTGTAATTTAAGGAATGAGGTTAAAAAATGTGCTCCAACAGAATTCTAATGAGTCCTTATTCCACTAAGATCTTTCCTCCATTACTTATAAACTAGCATAATAACATGCGCGAAGCACGACCATTTTCTAGAGTTTTTTATACATCATGCAATTATAATATTTGTAGAACAACTCCAACAATATCCTTATATAGGCTCTTGAGTCAAATTTTGAAGAAATGGAGATAAAATTTCTCTCCAACAAGCTCCATGTCCCCCTCTATAACATTAGGATCTTTGAATGCTTCCTTCCTCACTTTTAGGAGTGAATATCCCCTCAACTATTATTATATTATATTTTTCTTACCCGTTATTTTATATTTAATGAATGAATATAAACAAGGTAGTAAGTGTACGTTTAAAATGACGAAATGATTAAATTTAATCTGTAGAATGCCGTTAGTATGTTTACAAATAAAAAGCTACAAATTAACATATATATTGAATATAGAGTTGACCAAATCTAATACCACGGGAGGAGAATTTATGATTATGCCTCATGAGTCAGAGCCTCTCGCTTAAATACGGTTTACCTTGGTTCACATGGTTTGCAGGCTATTGCGTGAGCCCGTAGGCTTTTATCCAGTGCACACCCGAAGGGTAGCGGCTGCGGGTTTCCTACGATAAAAAAATCATGAATTTTATTTAAATAAACTATATGTACTGCTCTATATTATTACTGAGTTCACTACTAACTTACAATTAACTTACTCAATTTAAAAAGATAAAAAATGCATAACTGAAGTTAGAATGACTTGCAAACATAATATACAATAATGTAAAATTTACATTATTGTTAATATTAAAGTTGATTTTAATGAAAAATATTAGTTTTTAAAATTCAATGTATGTATGTATGATAAAATATTATTTTTTTATTGACACTACTGTTAACAAAATAAGATTAAGTTATATGTATGTGTGCGTGTTAGCATGTAAATTATTGTATGTTACACCTCTTAGTAAATTATGATGGTTTCAATTATTTATATGCTAAATATCTTATTTATGTATCTGTATAATCATTATTAATATCTAGTGAGATAATTGATCACTTAAATAACATGCATTTATTATTATTCAAAAATTAAAATTATGTAATAAATAAATTGCTATAATTTATATATAGTATTCACATTATCACTGACAAACAATCCATATCTATTTTTTATGCAATCGGGTATCAATCATGGTTGTAACATAAAAATAAATTATATATTTTTAAGACTTATTATTGATGATACTCATGATTTTTTTTCAAGAATTCGAAAGAAAAATTATATTTATATCGTTATTTAAACCGGTTTTAAGTTTCTTTCATTACGACTCTAATATTTCTTCATATAATAATTTGATGACATTTTATACTATTCTTCTAAAATTAAAATTTTTTAGTTCAATAAAGTTTTATAAATATCAGTTGAACTGGTTAATTCTTTCAAATTATTGAACAATATATGTTTTTCCTTAAATAATATAAAATGCATTGATTCAAAATAATATAATATAGATATAACTTTTATTTGAATAATTCAAAATATTAAAATAATTCAAAATATTTGTACAATATTATCTTGATCAATGAATATTGCTAATCTAAATAATTCTTTTTAAAAAGTTAGTTTTTTTAAAGTGAAAAATAAAAAATAAATCGATTTAATATATTATCGTAATTTTAACAAATCTAGTGAGATCTCATTTCAAATTTCAAATATTCTTAAAATTGGGATAAATCCCAAAAATAATAATGTGGTACCCAATGAAATTAGTAATTTTAATATAAATAATCAATTGACTTGATCTTATATAGACCTCAAACACATTAATTTATATTAACATAAGATATTAAAAAATTTCACATTATTGGTAAGATATTCTCGCCGAGCTTGTAATTTAAATTTACTAAACGTAGAATGTGACGATGTTTTTCGGCCGGGTCATGTAGTCAAATTTTGAGTATTTTTTGAACAATGGGCCAAGTTCTAAAATGCATTGACTCATTATAATTCGAACTTATCTAAAAATGTAATACCAATATAGATTATTTGTATATAAGCGATTCTATTTTCAATATTTTTTTAAAAATTATATATGTATATTTTAATTACTTTTTATAATAAAAAATATGTTAAAAATATATGAGATATATTTTCAAACTAAAAAATGATTAATAAATAAGATAATAATCCATTTATGTACTATGCCTAATTTTATATCTGGAATTCAATTCTTTAAAATTACCTGTACAAATATTCAACTAACTATCCCTTTTTTTTGCGAAATTCAAGTCCGCATCCTTAAAGTAAATAAAATATTTATTTAGCACACTTACAACAAAAAGCACATGTGGCAATATAGTATAGTGGTAAGAAACTGTATATTTGAATGAAATAACTTGAGTTCGATTCTCACAAAACACATCTTTTATATAAATATTAAGAATAGGGTAATTTAGTCTTTTCAATGAGACTTTTTAATCTAATAAAATTATACCTTGTTCTCATATTATATATAAGAAGAGATAACTAGCATACTCCTTTAACTTTTATTATATAACTATACTATATTATAATCGACGAAACATTAAAAGTTTGTTAGTCAGTCGGTCGGTACTTGCTGAATTTACTGGTAGGTCACACACACTGTAGAGGGGGTGAATACAGTGTATAATACAATCAAATCGAACTTTAATATCTTAAGTAACAGAAAACAAACTTTATTGAAATAATAAACTCTGTTACAGTATGGAACTGTTACCTCTCAGTGATGAACAAATATCACGAGAGCTGCTAGGGTTACAATGAATAATCTTCTTGAATATGATAACACTTATAGTGTAAACCCTATGTCTGTGTTTATATACTACACAGTTACAAGATAATCGCTAATTGATATGGAATATAATTCTGCTTCCTAAAATATATCAATCAGATATCTTTTCTTCCAAGTATTCCATTCTTCACGGAACTCCTTCTTCATGCATATCTCTTCTTATGTTTATCTCGATCTTCTTTCCTTTAATCAGCTACTGTCCTTATCTGAACGTCCTTCAGCACTTAAGTTCTGATATCTAACTTCTGATGATTATCTCCTGATAATATAAGTACTGATATCCTTAAGTCCTGACTTCCAGTATAAGTACCGATTAATGGTTAAGTACTGACTTATCCTGTTAAGTAAGATCTGAAATCTAAACATAAATCATATTAGCCATGACATTATCAAATATATCTAACAATCTCCCCCAACTTGTAAATTAGCATAATATACAAGTTTAACAGATATTTGATGATGTCAAAAACACTAAGTATAAATGCATGAGAATTAGACTAGATAAGTACAACTTACAGTCCTTAAAGCTTTACCAATATTTAACTTCTGATAACAACTTCAGTCTGTTCAAATATCAGAATTTAAGCAGTTGTAGATCTTTGACTTGGCTTCATTATCTGATCTCTCTGATGTCAGGAGTTGTTCTGAGATAGTTCTTCAACAAACATCTCTCAGCATATCTAAGTTCATCAATCATTCTCCTTTTGGCATCTTTAAGCTCTGCAGTATCTTCACCAATTTGAAAGATTGCAGCTCTGAGATCATTGATCTTTGCTTTTCTTATATCCTGATCCAGTCTAATCAAATAAGCTTTATCAGACTCAAGATTGAATTCCACAGCCCTGTACCCTAGAAAGGTAGTTACAATTTGAGCAGAATTGGGCTTCATTTCAACTATATCACCCTTGTGATCTCTGTACTTTGGAACATATGTGCTGTCAGACTTAACAGAATAAAGCCTTTTCTGTCTCTGAATCTGATCCTTCAAATAGTTTGCAGCAGTCCCTGTCAATCTGTCATCCACTTGAAGTAAGAATAGTACATGCTCCAATTCTTCAAAATACTTCAATAGAATGGCATTTTGTCTTATATGATAAACCCTACCATCTGTCATGAAATACAACAAGCTGTATTCTTTCAAGTAGGTATGGTAAACCATTTGTACAGATTCCAGTTGATTCAATCTCTCAGGAGTTGCTCCAATACCTGGTTCACTCAAGGAAGTTGGATCATTGGTAGTGTTCTGTATTCTTCTTTCATCAGCACTTCCCAATCCAGTTTTATCTCTTGCTTCCTTTCCAGTAACTACTCTTGCTTCAAAACCACATGCAGCAGTCTTTAAAGATTGAGTCTGTTTTGCTTTAGTGAATCTTGGTAGGAGTGTCTTTGGTCTAACTTCTGATATCAAGTTAACTTGAGCTGTGTCAGAGGTTACTTGCTTCTTCAAAATATCAGAACTTACAGCTTCTTGACTCTGAACAACTTGAGCTATGTAAGAGGTTGTTTTAAGAACTTTTCTTGAAGTCAGAGCAAGATCATCCTTTTCATCAGTAATTTCTTCATTCTCAGGAGGCACATAAACCTTGATAGGTTCACCAACCTTTTCTTTACCCTTGGATCTTGGATCTATCTGCGGTTGTGATTTAGCCAATGTTGCTTCAGTATGTGTCCTTTCTTTGATCACAATGCCTTTGAGTTTTGGAAGTGGCTTTTTACCAGAAGCTTCAGATTTAGATGCAACTTTCTCTGATTTAAGTCTGGCTTCTTCTTTCATTAAACTCTCCAAGTCCATTCCTGGATTTTCCTGAAGAAATAACCGTCTTGACATTTCCTCATCAAGATCTAAAAGTTCATCAGAACTTATCCTTTTACCAGTAGCAGAACTTATTCTTTTCTCAGTATCAGAACTTGTCCTGTGACTTGTGATTTCAGCTTGTCTTGATGTGAATCCTCTCCCTTGACTATGACCTCTACCCATTCCAGAGCTTCCTCGATCATCTTTTCCATCATCCTTACCTTTCAGTGTCTTGTCAGTCTTGCATTTGGACTTAATTACTTTCTCCCCCTTTTTGGCATCAGCAGGTAATAGAAGAGAGACAAGCAATTCCACTGAAGATTGGATTTCATTAAGTTGTGATTGCTGAGAAGCTTGATTTTTCAGAATATCACCAATCTGAGCTTGTTGATGGTCTTGAGTCTTCTCAATAGAAGCAATCCTGTCAAAGGTAGGTTGGAAGAACTTTTTCTTATCAATTTTCCAAACTTCTCCTTGCTTAATAAATTCTTCCTGAATCTTGTGTAGCTCTGCACGAGTAGTTGAATGAAGACCTTGTAGATGTTTAGTACTCAATGCAGTGACTTTAAGATGGGTTTTGAAATCATCAGAATTTAACATTTCATCAGCTTTAGTCAAGTGCTCAGCAAGATGAATATCATTTGGAACACATGAAACTGAGTTCCATTCCTTAGTCCACTCCCGTCCTGCAGGAGTTTCACTCCAAGGCACTGGTGCTTCTCGGGTAACAAACTTCTTAATAAGTTCAGACTTAAGAATAGTTTGTTGAGGAGCATGTCCTGAAGGACCTGCTGCATCAGCATCTGCAGTTGGAGTAGCATCACCAGTATCTCCAGCATTTGCAGCATCAGAACTTAAAGATTCAATATCTTCTAATAAGACAACAGTGTGTGTAGCAATGGAGGCTTCAGCATCCTCTAATTGCTGTTCTGGTTCTAAGTTCTGATCAACAGCTATATCCTGATGCTCACCTAAAGTCTGATCATCAGCATCATGATGAAGAGAAGGTGTTGTAGATAACTCTGGAGTTTGAACAGCATCAGTAACAGGTGTTGTTGAAGGATTAGTTGCTGTTGGAGCTTCTAAAAGAATTACTTCAGGCACAACCAAGGTTTGAACATCAATATCAGCACTTGTGCCTGGATCAACAAGAGACACAGATGGTGTGTTAGCCTTTTCAGAAACAGCTTCCTTAGATGGAGTTGATGGAGAAGAAATGACTGTAGCAAATTCCTTGCCTTGTGAGATCAAAGATTCCTGATCCCTTTCCTTAGCTGCTTCCTCTTCATCATCTGAAACTGGCCTTTTTGCCCTCTGTTTCTTGTATCTCTTTGTTGATTTGGATTCCTTGGGAGTTTGTTAGGTCCCAATGTATTTGTAGAAGGGGGGGTTGAATACAAACAGTACCAAATAATTGAATAAATGCGGAATAAAAAATGTGAAACAAAATTCAAGTTAAATAAAAATATTATTAAACTTGAAAGGTGTTACAACAACTGTATCGATTACAAGGTATTAATCTCAAATCAATTATCACAAATCTAGAATAAATTCGACATGAACTTTTTCTATTTTTGCAATAATTAGAATCAAATGCTAAACGCGATTTGAGATTAAGTTCTAGGGATTTTGATCCGCTAGATTGTTACACAAGAACAAGATAAATAATTCTAGTGGTTTGGATTTAACATTAACAAACTAGAATTTTGATCTTGATGTAAGCAGAGAAGAAAATAAAATGTTTCAAGGCGGCTGCTTTCTTTTCTTTGTTCTTGAATGTGTTCTGTATGATTGAGATTTTTTGAGTTGAATGACTTCTGCTTCTATTTATCAACAACCGAATTAATTGAATTGGAATGACAATCCTTTAAGCTTGTATGACAATCGGTGAGACTATCCTTTTGAGCTAGCAAGACAATCGTTTGAACCAGCATGACTATCGGTAGGACAATCTTTTGAACTGGCATGACTATCGGTAGGACAATCTTTTGAACTGGCATGACAATCGGTATGACAATCCAGATTGTCATGCTAGTTCATTTTCAATTGTCTTGCTGATTTAAGATTGAATTTAATCCAATTAAACTTCTGAAAATTCCTAAAATTAATTCTGAATTAATTAATCAATTAATTTATTTAATCAATAAATTAATCTTTGCAGATATAATTTATTTTCTTAATTAAATTATATGACTTAATTAATTAATAGAGAATTAATACTAACCCTGAGCAGCATCCATTCTTCTGAATATCTTCTGAAAATCACTGAGAATTATGAATCAATTCCACCACTTCAACGTTGACACTCGATGTACTGTCTGGTTCATGAGTGACTAACTTCCGTGACGTTTCTTCATGTCTTGACTTTGACACTTTGATTTTCTTCAGATTAAATCCTTGTAATTAATTGATACCCTGACGAGATCTCTGTCACTTGATTAAATCCACGATCTTGATTTATATCACTGAGGCATGATCAACTTCTTGAACTTCTTTCAGTGAATTAACTCCTCAAGTCTGTAGATGAACCTTGTTTCTGAATCCTTTGACAGATATTACTTTGCGAGATCTCTCTGACGGTATATCCACTATTTACTTATTACATTCTTATTTGAGTTGAGTTGAATCCTCGAATATACAAATAGGCTATGACATATGACTTACAATCTCCCCCTATTTGTTTGTTAGACAATAACACACAAATACCTATAGGATAACTCAACTAACAAATAAGAAAAAGATATAAAAAGAAATGCAAAGTAAATAGTAGAAAAGTTCTGGACTAGATTTAACATTTTCCAGATTCCAAGTAGATGTTCCTCTAGACTGAACATATCTTCAAGTAGTTCCATCTTCATTTGTACAACCACATTTCCAGTTGAGAAGCACATATCTCTCTTGCTTCTCCCCCTATGAGAATCAACTGATTAAAGAAGATCACCTTCATTTACCACCTCTCCCGTACAATAGGATCCGCAGATAAAAACCAATGGTACTCCCCTTTTGAAAACAACTTCTTCCCTTACTAGAAAATCACCTTGTGTTTACCACCTCTCCCGTACAATAGGATCC